>NW_012267242.1:5665008-5695478 GCF_000151885.1 Dipodomys ordii | reverse complement strand
CTCCTCCTCCTCCTCCTCCTCCTGCTGCTGCTGCTCCTCCTCCTCCTTCTTCTTTTTCTTCTCCTCTGTTACTGTGGAGCTTTGACCATTGGAGTTATCGTTTGCCTTTTTTTCGTATTTCTTGTGTTCCTACATTGAGGTTTATGTATCTGAGGCAATTCATTGCTTGTGAGTTTTAATGACCTGGAGTCTTACAGCTGAAAAGTTTTTCAGTGTTTAGACAGGACTTTGTATGGATGGGACATGGTGTAGATTCTCCTGTCTGGACTGTTGGATAGCTCAGTTTCCAAACCCTTACCCATGTACTGGTAGCACCAGATATACTCTTCAGCACCACTGTCGAAGAGAACTAACTGGCATCTCTGTATTTTATTCTGTATAGGTTTGTGTTATTTGTCAGCTGAAGGGAGGAACTGGCCTTTTCTACTGTTGGTCTTTCATGAAAGTGGCCAAATAATCCAATCCATGTACAGAGCTTTGAGGCTTGCAGGAGATGAGTATCTGACTCACAACCTCGTCTGTTAGTCTGTTGTGGAGGTCACCTGTATTACTTTATGGTGAAGACTTTGGCTTCCCCTACCAGGACAAATGAGGCTGCATTGTAAATCTTTTCCTAATTCTGCCTCTTGCCTTTCTGTTTTTACCACACTTTTCAGCCATCCTACTTTAATTTCAAAACTTGAGAAAGCATTATTTCTCCACTTTCACTCTTCCTCTCTCAACATTTTTTGTAACTTTTTTACTCTCAACTTTTACTCTCCATTTCTCAGACTCATCTCACTTACCATATCCAACAAAGAAAGACTCTTCCATCCATGCTCTGCTCTAAGATCTCTTTTTCTAGGATCTCATTTCATGATAATTGTATTAGTGGATGGTTAAATGGTACCCTATCTCATGTCAGATTGGCCCTACCTCTAGAATATAGTTGCAACTAAAGTATTCACAAACTACCTTCCATTACTAGTTTAGTCTTATCACCTCTCAGAGAACATAGGTGCTAAGCATTCAGGTCATACATAATTATCCAACATTCCCACTTCCAGATATTCCATCCTTCCCCATGTTAACAAAGGAAGGCCTAGCATGTTCAATAAACTTAACATAGGCCTAATTTGAGGTAGGACTTCAAGAAGCTCTATTGATAGGTTCTACTTCATGACAAATTGAGTGCTAGTGTTTTTGAAGACATTGAACCATGACACCTGTTTAAATACCCAGGCCAATGAATTTTTTTCCAATTCAGCATTACATTCTTCCCTTGCCTCACTGGCTAACACTCTCAAAATAGAGTCCTCCACTCCATACAAATGTTCTTTAACTCCTGTTATGTCTTTGGCACATAGGCAGCAACTTCTCAAAGGAATGACTGGATTTTCATATTGGGGGATGCTAATATAACATTCTTAGCCTAGAGGCAATAATGGAAGGAGTTGGTAGATCTTGCAATTAAGAGCTACAATGCTTGATAAGAAATGTACTCATTATCTTGCCCATCTAATTGTAACCCTTCTGTACAGTATTTTCACAATAAAAATAAAAAAAGAGCTACATGGCTGAAAGAAAAGAAAAAAACTACTTCATATGAGCCAAGAAAAAAAGTTCAAAACAGAGGAGACAATCATGTTTTTGAAAAATGTTGATGCAATAATAGCAATAACAATGACTGTTTGCTATAATTCTATTATATTCCTAACACCATGCATGCAGTGAGCATCAGCTTTCTAGAGCTACCTTAACCAATGCCATCAACTGGGAAATTCAAACGTTCAAAATTCCTCACAGGTCTGGAGGCTAGAAATCTAAGATCATAGTTTCAGAAGACTTGGCTTGCTGAGAACTTACTTTCCATTGTATCCTTATATAACACGTCCTTTGTGCAAGTACAATCTGGGGAAAGCTCTTCTAGTAGAACACCAGCCATGTTGGAACAGGACCTTTCCTGAAGACATCACCTAAAGAACTTATCTCCAAATACTGCTCAGATAGATGTTGAGGCAGAACATGGTTCAGTACACAATGGTATCTTGGGTTGTATTGAAAAATTCCATTGGAAACCAAATGTGATGCCTCTTGCCTGTAATCTCAGTACTCGAAAGGCTAAAAACAGGAGGATCATTCAAGGCTGGCCTGGCCGGGACTCACAGTAAGACCTTGTCTCAAAAACAAAAACAAAAACAAAGCCCCCAATTCCGTTGACATGAAATAGTATACTAAGAAATTCCATTTAAGACAGGATTCCAGAACAATTTATTTATTTTTAAGGTTAGGAGTCTCCTGTTTTGTTCAAAATAACTCCATTCATAAATAAAGTGTAAGTTTCTAATTGGACATATATATAATATAAAAATATTAAAATATTAAAAATATAATATATATATTTAACACCAGATTGTGCATTCTGCCTGGTTCTTATTCCAGCTCCCTCAAATTCTCTGGATGCAGACTTGTTAAAATGCAGTAAGCTTGGATTTGTGTGTGCACATGGTTTCAATAACATCTGGTTGTTTTTAAATCATTAGAAAGGAATCCCACCAACAATGGTCACAGGTGTTCCCAAGGCATTGAGTCTCTGTGCAGTTTTCCCAGGAGAGTCGGGCATTGATGTTGCTGTTCACACATGTAAAAGAAGAACTGAGTCAATTACTTAAATGATTATAACTCGAGAAAGTGCTTATCTATTTCAGAAAATATTTAAGACAGGTGTTTAATGTAGTATGGCTGGAAAATGTTTCCTATCTCCACTTTGCCCACAATATGTATATATACGTTCTATATCCATGCTTCTTTTTTAACTAAGGAAAATTCTGCCTCTTTCTTTCTGCCCCTCACCCTAGGGACATTTGGCAGTATCCTGAAACTTTTCTGACTGCCATAACTTGAGGGTTCAACTGGAATATCACAGATGCAGTTTAACAATGCTGTTGAATGTCCTACAATGCACTCAATAGCCCAAATATAACAAAGGATTTCCCAGACTAAAATGCACATATAGGACTAGAGCATTTATCAAGTGGTACAGCCCTTGCCTAGCATAAAAAAGGCCCCAAATTTAGTCCCTAATACTACAAGAAAAAGCCAATATCATCAAGTTTAAGATAAAAACTCAAGCTCAATTCACATCTATATTTTTGATAGCTACACCTGAAAATTTGTGTAGGAGAATTGGGACCAGATAATCAGATTACTTTTCTTATACTTTTCTTTTTATTAAATTTATTTAAACAAACAATATTATTAATGCCCGAAGGAAAGAAGAGGAAATTTCTCATTAAATTGACCTAGGATAGAGACCAGAATATAGAAAACCCAATTAAAATTATATATATTTTTAATTTGTTAAGCCACACATTTGCCTGTATAGCTCTTCAAATATTGTCCCCTTTTTTGGCCAGACTTGAGTCTGAGTTAGGTGTTTCTGTTGTATCCCTCATTTTATAGATACAACTTCTGTATCTTCAAAGCTTTAACTTTGTAAAGAAATTGTGTTTTTTTTGTTTGTTTAAAGAACATTACACATGGTCAGGCATGGCTCAGGACTGTGATCATGAGGATGAGATCTGAGGATCTGATTCAAAGCCAGACTAGATAGAAAAGTCCAAATGACTCTTTTTCTCCAGTTAAACATCAAAAAGTGGGAAGGAAAGTTATGGTTCGAGTGGTAGAGTGTTAACCCTGACTGTTAAAACTTAGAGATACCAAAAATGGTTTAACTGAAGCTCAGGCCCTGAGTTCAAACATACCCCCCCCCACACACACAAATTACGTAGTGCAGAAGAGTAGCTATAGAGATTGAATCCTTTACAGTCGTAGAGTCAAGTGGAAAAAAATCACAATTTCTTGTGGGGCATTAATCTTCCTTGATGAAATAGGGTAGGGTTTTTTTTTCTCTGCCTGTCTTCTCTATTATAAGAAATGTAGCTGTGTATTCTGGGAAACTTAATTGTCCTTTAATGAGGTTTGTGGTCTTGTGATATCACAGAAACCTGAATCATCAAGAAATTGTGGGGGTTTCTTGTTTTGTTTTAATTTACTCCTTGCATCTCTGTGAAATCAGCCCCTGATTCAAGGGGAATAGTAAGTTTTATTTTTACTCTCTCTCTAGGTTTCCTTCCAAGTTTTTCAGAATACAAAGGTGATCAGATGTGCTTATTTAGAGATACAGTTGTGTTTGTTTACAAAACAAGTTTTCCAACTGATTCTTTTGGCATAAGAATGTTGTAAAATTCACTCTAGAGCATGGATCCATAAACTACCAGGCACAAGCCAAGAGTAGCTTGCCTCTTGTTTTCAAAACAAACTTGTATTGGAACATAATCACATACATTCTCTTACTTTTTTGTTGTGGCTAGCATGCATTAGTAGCAAAACTTGATAGTTGCATATGGCCAAGAAGGCAAAAATATTTACTCTCTGACCGCCTACTGAAGTTTGCTGAAGTATTAAAAGATAAAGGGAGGAAGTGATGGAGAAAACAGACTTTTCTCTGCCTAACACTGCCACATAGCATTTGCTCTAAAGCAAAGAGAGCCATACACTTCCATTTCCCCGAGAGTCAAGCGATTTCAAGGAATTGCTCCTTCAATTAATCAAGACTTATAGAGTCCAAAAGTACATTTAGAAATATTTTTAAATATGAAGACCCTTGTCCTTTGGTAAGGATGTAAATATAACATATAAGCCAATTAAAGCAAAATTATGAGTTACATTCCATGCAATTGACTGGAAAATTAGAAATTCAAAGGAGAGAAGTGTTGAGAGAGGATTAGGCTGGGTAACAGAAGATAAGGAAGGGGTTGAGTTTAAATGTGAGATTATGCTGAGTAGGGAAGGAGGAAGTAGTAAATGCATACTCAGTTGTCTGATTGACTAATTTATTGGTTAAAACATGGAAGAAGTTTGCATCTTGATGAGCAATGGGAAATAATGTGGGGTATTGAATTCCTTATCTATTGTTGCATAACCAATTACTGACAAACTTAATGGCTTCAAATAACAGCTATTTATTATCTCACATACCCTGAAGGTAGTTCTGAATGTGGGAGATAGTCATTCAGTTTTCTGCTGAAGTTGAAGATAGAAGATAAGGTTGACTGGTATGAGAGGTGTCATTTCCAAGATGCCTCCATATTGTGACTGGAGACTGGAAGCTTCTAGAAGTCTTTTACTGGCTATCAGTAATAGAGCTTTGCACATTAACACAACAACCTCTTTAGAAGGCTGCCCAAAGGTCTTCCTTCATGAGGGACTCAAAGGAGAAAAAAGAGACAGCAAGGCAGAACTTGCAATGCCTATTGTGACCTAAGATGTACCTACCATCACTCTGAACCGTATTCTATGTGTTAAAAGTAAGTCAACAACCCAGCCAGCCCATGTGCCCAGGGCATGAGAATTAAGTTCCAACATTATAAGGAGAAGGTTGTTAAAGGGCTTTGGGGGAATATTTTTAAATTACCATTAAAAACCAATAGTAGATACTTACTAAAAGTAAGAATCTATGACTATAATAAAGAATCGATGTTTTTCTCCAGGCTCAAAAAGATATATGATTTTCTTCCATCCATAAAACCCCAAACCATCATCCATCATTAATCACCTAAATTACCACACTTGTGGGATTTTTTCAACTGGCCTTGTCATAAAACAGCAGAAGGAACATTTTCTCTTGATTTATGCAGGATAAAAAGAGGGTAATCCTACAGGATCCTCTCTCTGCTGTCCCTCCTCTTACCAGAGAAAAATACAGGGGCACAGGAGTAATATTGTCTCTATCCATTGAGTATAAAAAGCCAGAAGCCTGAAGATAAAGGAATATAAAAGAGGGAGAAGAAAGAAAGAAAACTAATACTTTCAAGTGATTTGCAACAGGAAGTGTGAAATAGGCATTTGATAGATTTTTACTGGTCAGTAAATGTTATTATTCATTAATATGTATTTAGTGCTATAAGTGACTTTTCTTAAACTATGGCTATTGGGCCAACTTAATAACAGACCTTTAGAGATGATTGTGATAATAACATTAGCTAATTCAATCAGCCATGTCTCATCTCTGTTCTCCCTGTCTTCATCTGTGGTTTTAGCCATACAGTACTCTGCTCATCTCCCTTTTGGCAAAACCTTTCCTTAGATTACTTAAAACTAGACTTGCCAGGAGTTGACACCATTCTTGTAGTCATGAGTCAGTTAGTACATCTCTAGCCTCTGCCCTGAGGTAGAAAGGACCATGTGATCCAACTCAGAGCCCTATTAAGGAGGCAGGCCTTGGATCTGTTTTTTCAACTATTGTAGATAAGGTTCACTCTCTTTCTTTAGAAGAGATATTTGTTGTCACCTTTGGAGGTGCCTTTCTTTTCCACAGGGTACAAAGATAACGTTGTTATTGGGGGAAGAAGAAGGGGAAGCCAACTGAATAACATCCCATGAGTCTCCACTTAGAGACTCACCCACGCCTGAATTTTCTGTCATTTGAAATAGGCAATATTATAATAGATTAAATATTTACCTGACTGACTTAATTAAGATCTTTTGTGTTTGTTTGTCTATTTGCTGACTTTCTAAATTCTTTGTGCATATAAAAAATAATATCACTGGAAAGTCATTGGAAAATTTTCTCTGTAGTCTAGTTCAAGCAAATATTATTATACTTGTGTTGCCTCGGTTTTACATGGGCTTTGGATGGGAGAATATGATTTCAAAAAAAAAGACATTAGGTCTCCCTATAGGGACATGTCATTTGAGGCTTCTGTTTGTCATGCTTACGATGAAGACAAAAGCACTCGCTAAATTCAATCTTTGAATTAAGCTGTAACCAAGCTTGTATATTCATTAGAGGAGAAAAATTCTCCTCGAAGAAGTTCAAATTGTTTATTGATTTTCATTTCTGTGTTCAAAGGAAGCCTGAGTAAGTCTGTCTCAGCACAGACCCCACGGGGCTAAACAGCCAACAAGTGCATCACATTTACATCCAACTGAGCAGCTGTCAACCAAAATGGGAGGATTCTTCTAAAACTATATTAATAAACAGCAAGAGAATGGGATTTCCAGTTCAATAAAGTTGGTTCTTAACAAGGAATAACATTTCACCACAGTTGGTGTTAGCTGGCAATGTAGTAGAAAGGTTGAAGAAAGAAAATGAAAAAGAAAAAGGAAGAGGTAGAAAGTAAATTTGGTTGTCCTGCTTTTGCTCCTGACAGGTGGTGGAGAGAAACCTCTTTTTAAAAATTACTGCTTGCTTTATTTGAAAATTTAAATATCTATGTGGGACCCCATTACATGGGCACTGGGTGAGTGAGCTCCGAGTGAGCTTAGAGGTGTAAGAAGAAAAAAGGGAAACACTTGATTGTTGTTTGATTAAGTAGTGTACAAAGGAGTTGCCATTAACACAGCAGTTCATAAATACAACTTGCATCTGGATCAATGTCACCCATCTCAGCATTCTTGCCCATTTCCCCTGCCCATCCCTTACTCTTCTTCATTTTGTAGAATAGACATTGGAATTTTGACTGCATTTTCCCCCTCTTCTTCTCTTCATTCATTTCCCCTTTTCCCTTAACCCTAGCCCACACCTTTCAAGTACCTGCTTCATGGTGTTCATTTTCTTGAACTTTGACTTGCCTTTCTAAGGAATTTCACTATTTTGCGTTCTCCCTTGAATCTAATTTATGAAAAAATGAGCATAAATATTAATACATCATCTGCCTTCAAAGAAATCATAAGAATTAGCTTGACAAAAATGGATATGAGCCCATCGTTGTTGGCTTATATCATCAGCACCATATGAAGGCTGCTGATTTTGTACTCATGAGGCTGAGATCTAAGGATCACAATTTAAAAACACTCTTGGAAACTCTTATCTCCAATTAACTAGTAAAAAAAGCCAGAACTAGAGGTGTTTCACCTGTACTAAGGCAGGTTATGTCTAGAAATCTGAAGTGCATTGAATGTTTGAATTGCTTTTTGATCCAGATATTTAGCACTGAAGAATTGATCTCAGATCTGGGCTTAATTCTACACCAAGGAAAATTCTCTATGTATTAAATTTGATCTTTTTCAGATAAATTATCTCACCAGATCAAAGAAAGAACAAAAAAAGAAAGAGAGAAAGAAAGAAAGAGAGAGTGGGGTGAGGGAGGGAGGGAAGGAGGGAGGGAGGGAGAGAGGGAGGGAGGAAGGAAGGAAGAAAGGTAAAGAACTGGTCTCCAGGGTTGGTAGTGGTAGGAGAAGGGGTATTGAAGATCAGTGTTAGGACAGTGATAGAAGAATCCTGGGGGAAATTCTCTGGACTGAGAGACTTTGGTTTATCAGTAAAACTTCTGTATGATACATAATTGTAATTCTAAGAAGATCGCTTTTGCCAGTAGTTCTGTATGAAAAGGAATAATTTATTATTGAAAACCATCATTTGAATAAGCAATGGAATTTTCTTTTAAAATGTAATGAATGTAACAAACTTCAGGCAAAATCTTCTCATTCTGATCTGAGGTCAAACACTGGTTTACTGTGCAAACTTTTTAAGTAATTCATTTTTCCTTCCAGCTTCTGTGTAGGCACATCCAGAAAACATTAAGGAATGTGAGGACTTAATCCATGAGCCTGAAGTACATGAAGGCTTTAGGGGTGTGCCTTCTCTGCTGACCCCTAAGGCTCCCAGAAGAATCTCAAGGGAGATGCTTTGGGGTTCTAAGCTCAGGCAAGAACCTCTCCATTAATTCTTATACTTTTAAAGTCATGCATCATTGCTTCATTTATGATCAAGTGGCTTTCTGTGTAATTACTTCACATTCATCGACTTGTTTGAAATCCAGCATACAGTTTTCCTTTCTTCTGCTTCCTGATACCATTCTTAAAAAGCGTAATGTACATGTGAATGAACTAAGAAAATATATAAGCTCTAGGGCTTGCTTGGCCTAAATGATTCTCACCTTCTATAAGAGAAGAGACAGGGGATTTTAAAATTATTCATCCTACTTCCCACTGAAGATAACCAGTAAATTTCCATTAGGGCCAGGTTCCTAGAAACACTGGATGATAATTGTTCTACACAAATGTAAATTTCACACACAGTAACCTAGCTGAATGCTGTTGGCATGGATTTTATTCACCTAAAAAAGAAAAAATTGCATATATGTTTGATCTTTTATCTATATTTAATCCATGTAGATCAAAATCCCGAGTGTTTCATAATTCTCAGATTTTTGTCTTTAATTTATTCCTTCCCATCTATGCACCATGTTTTAGGCTTAAAAAATCATTCTTATCATAGACTTTTAAGGTATCATAAATAAGTTCAGATATACCACTTTAGTGAAACTCCCAAGGGATAAGTCAAATTCCTTGTGTTAGAATTTCATTGTACCAAATATTAGTTGAAACAAGGGAAACAAGAGTTAAACATCTCTGGCTCTGAAATGATTACAATACAATTTGCCACAATGTAATTTGACCAGCATATGAGCTATAATTGAGAGATAAAATTGGTTTATTTGCAAAGTGAGAAACATAGCCCATCGAAGTGCTGAAACTTTCTTTTTTGGCTTAAAAGTACAAGTTTACTTAAGACAAAATTTTTTCAAGTTAACCTTTAAAACTATTGGGTTCAGAAATAACAGATTTAGAAATGATTAGACAATTGCCATCAACTTGGAACTAAATAAAAGCTTTATTTTCATTGTCATTATTTTGAAACCCATTATGTCAACCCAGTATTTGTTTGATAATTAAGTTAATTGTTTTTACTGAATGAACATAGATTTTACATTAATGTCATCATTTATTTCCATTCCTGAATCAGATTCCTCCCCTACTCGGGATGGATTCTATTGGTTTGCAAACTATATGACCAAGTTTCAAACAAACTGTTTGTGTCAAAAGGACCATTTTCACAGAATAAATGAAAAGATTGAAAAAAACAAATGTGATTTATACTGACAGATATTCTTCCTAGCCTACACTTTTTTCACCAGAAACGAATATTGACTCAAATGATTAAGAGAAAGAAGGGAACTAGCAATCTTTTCCAGAAAGAGAAATAATTTGCACAAGGGAGTAGAAGCAAAAAACAGAAAAAGAACTAGAAATCATCTAGAAAAGTAGATTTCTACTTATAAAAGTCAATTGTTAAAGTCCACATATATAATAATCCTTTATATAATAATCCTTTCAAAAGTATCATTTTCTATCAGGAAAATGAGTTCTGAAAGCCTGGTGATTGAAAATGTCTATTTCAACATTTCCTTGTGTATGCTGCTAAAGAAAAATGAGTCTGAATATATTTTTTGTCAAATGGATGGGATTAGCCTGGTTTTGGTGACATCTTGTTCATGTAAGTCATTAAGAGCTAGTCAGATCTTTAGATGTTTTTTGTTGATTTATTTATTTTTATTTTGTCGGTCATGAGGCTTGAACTCAGGGTTGGGCACTGTCCATGAGATTTTTCATTCAAGGATAACACTCTACCATTCTGAGCCACAGCTCCAGGTCTGGCTTTCTGGTGGTTAAGTGGAGGTAAGAGTCTCACGGACTTTTCTGCCAGGGCTGGCTTCAAATTGTAATCCTCAGATCTCATCATCATGAGTAGCTAGGATTACATGTGTGAGCCACCAGCACCCAGAAAAAGTATTGCTTTTTCGGTTTTCCTAGGTGCAAGACCTGGGACTCTAACCTGGTACCGGAAAGATTTGCTTTATTGGCTAGTGAGCTACCAACTGAGCCATGCCTCTAGCCCCTGTCATTTGTTTATAATAGCATGGATGAGATTTGTTTTTCTTGTATATTGAGGTCAAATCCTAAAGTTAAGGCATATTTACACCCAAGAGAGAGCTACCCAGTTATTCACAGGTAACTGAAAGCCAGTCAGATGATCAAAGGAAAAGAGAATAGACTTTGGAGACTGTTGGTCTATACCACACTGAATATACTTTGAAAATACAAAGTTAGTTTTTCAAGGAACTCAGAGTCCACTGTGGAAACACATGCAGAAGCAGATCATTATAAAGCAATACAAAGTACACTGAAGTAGAGATGTGTTTGATAGCTTATAGAGACATTGGCCTCCTATTGTAATTGTCCGTATAGACGACTTCTCTTCACAACCAGTCTGTAATAAAGAGAGGAAGGGAAGATACGGTCATAATACTAATACAATACCTTACAAAACTAGGAAAATGGAGGGGATAAGTAGGGTTGGGAGGGACAGCAGGGGGAGAATGATGAAAAGGGTGATATTGATCAAAATGCAGTACATGTATAAACTGATGTGACAGCTGTGACCTCTTTGTACAACTACTTAAAGATTAGGTATATAAAGTAGAGTGTAAAGCAAGCAGTTTTGTCAGCCTTATGAACTTGACCCAATCATCTTTCCTGGTTGTTCATGGCAATTTGAAGGTGTAGTTTTACACCTATGGAGGGTTTGGGCTTATGGACAAATCTCAAGCTTGATTTTTTTTTTGATGGTTAAGAAAATGACTTCATTCCCATTCAATACTCTGTGCTGCTCAGAAACTGTTCCCAACCTTCCTTGGTATGCATACTGGTAACAGATCACTTGTTGTGAAGTAATTTAATCTTAAATTCCATTTGGGTGTGCAATCTCACAGCTTATGAGAAAAAGGTCTTGCCAGAGACCCTATTATAATAGTTCTTACAAACTAAGCTGCTGTTGATCCTTTGTTGGGAGACTTCACATTTGACTACTTCCTTTTGAGGCTGAGTCCCTGGTTTTGTTTTTTCTTGGGGGGGGGGCCCATAGGTTCATAATGCTTAAGTTTCCACCCTTATTCTTTGCTCTGTGGTCTGAGGCCCTGTGGACCACTGTGTTCCAGTTTCTTAAGATTCCTTCCCTGAACCTCAGCACATTTTCTGGAGCCCCTCTGCCCAGGTCCTACTTCATTCTTCTCTCAGAAAGTAGGTCCTTGAGGATCTATTCCAGTTTTATAAAAGTTCCTAGAAAAAACAGATTATGGAATCACACTCCTCTGAGATTTGTGATGTCAGCCCTGCCTCAGGAATGGACTCTTTGTAGAAGGACCATTGGAAGGACTTGTGTTGGCTCCATGCATTAGAAGGGTAAAGCTACCCCTCAACTTGACTCCACTATTTCTCTGTTAATGGACTCTTTATCTGTAATTGATTTGATTTGGGGGCACTCTTGGAAAAAAAAAGCCATAAAAGTTGTGAGGCATTTATGTTGAAACTAGAGCAGTGCTCTAAATTTTGCTCTTTTGTTTCTAAGATTGGCATTGAGAACAGGGGTAGGAAAGAAATCTGATTATAGTTGCCTACCTGGCAATGGAGCCCCGGTATTTTTCAATTCTTATTATGTTGCAAATATGATATTAGACAAAAGTGATCTTATCATGAACCACAGCAGAAATTGCTAAGAAAAATGCTTAGAATATGGGCAAGTATAAAGGCAGTAATATCATAACACACATCTTCTATTTAGGTGCAAGAATATAATGTTATGGGAATCAGTGAAGGAGTTTGAGTCCAGCTTTAGGAGTATAATGAAACTTCATTAGAAAATATAACTATAGTGATACTTGGGGCAAAAAGAGTCTAATGTGTTAAGAGCCATGAAAAACAATGTATCAAAACAACAAAAGTTGAGAAAAAATATGGTGCATGTCATGGTTTCGATCTAAATTGACCCCAGAGGCAACGTGCTATAGGTTTTGTTGTTTGGTGGATATAGGTAGGCTTTGAGGAAATGATTAGAAGGGCAGAACTCTGATGTCATTAATGGATGAATCCACTAATGGACTCATAGTAGTTAAGTTACTGGGTAGTGATAGAAACTTTAAAAGGAGGACCATAGGAATATGTTCTTGGGACTTTATCTTGTACCCAGTCCCTCCCCCGCACCCCAGCTTGCATTTGCTATGAATTGATCATAACAAATGTATGTCATTCTCATATCATGACAATTGTTAGAAATAGCTAGTTATCCAGAAAGCTAGATGTAGGCTTTACAATCAATTCAAAATTTTCACCACCCCTAAAATATATATACACGTATATCTCTGCTCAAAACACTTAAAACATCTAACAAATGACCTAAACTGTCTTTTTTGACTTCCACTATGATGATTAATTTTGATTTTTTTCTGCTAACTTAAAATCCATTCTTCTTTAGTCACTGCCTCTAAGTCTACAAGGGTTATGATGAAAGCAAGAATGGAAATCCAGCCTGAAAGACTGAGACATGGCTTGGGCTGCAATAGCAATGGATAGTCCTGGTTAGAGTGTAGTAACTAAAAACATGGTGTGGGAAGGCAGCGGTCCAACCAGGAGGAATCATTCATAAAGTCTTTGAGAGAATTGTCTGACAATGCATAAAGAATTTATTTCTACTGTCCAAAGCTTTGTTTGAAAATATGAGTATAGCATACAGGGATCAATTTTTTTTGCCAGGTTACTTGGCTTATCTGTAGTCGATGGCTAAAGTCAAATTCAGAGAGAGTCTTGGGTAAAATAATAAATTGGTCTTTCTGGATTTTTCTTTAAACATCTTTCATAATATTGACATTGGGGACTCGCTATCCTTTTTCTTTTCTCTTTTCTTCTATGAAAATTTCTCAGATCCCTCACTTTAACCCAAGAGCAAAGGCCTGGTGATGACTATTTCTCTGGTAGGAATTAATATTTTACTATAGGTAAATGCCTGGCTCCTGCATTTCTGGCATCCATTACCAATTCTGTAGAGAGAATTCCTGCCCTTTCCTGCTCCTCAGCAGCCATATCAGCAGGTGGGTACCTATTCTACTCTACTTCTTATAACTCTGCAAAGTCATCCACACAGAGCAGGAAGGTCACTATGTCTGACAGGTGTGGCTATAGCTGCCAACTGTGGCCTGATAGGACAGTCAGATGGAAGCGGGGGAAAGCAATAGGAAGTTCTGGCTGGATTGGAGAAAGTAGAAAGGTACCTGGTGTTAGGGAAACTTCTGAGAGAACAGCAAGTTCTCAAACACCACAATGAAACTAAGGAGCAAGATTGAAGTAAAAAGAAATAAAAACACAGATGGCCAATTATTTGGCAAGGAGGATGAGGATTCAGAGTCAAATGTGGTAGTAAACTCGATAACAAGAATTCCAACACTATTTTTCTTGACATTTAAGGTGGCCAGATATATTCATTCACTATGTACCCATCAAAGGGATGAGGAAAAGACCTCATCTCTTCTATTATTCAGTTTCCAGTGCCTGTCTCTTATTGTACAGGCCTTGCCTTCCTGCTTCGCATTTCTAGCCCCTATCCCAGGCTGCAACTGCCATAACGGATTTCCTTTCTGACAGATCGCATTAGGGATTTCTACCACAATCAGACTATTTTCAGCCAATCTCCAAGATCTGGAACCCTATCTGACTCCTACTTCAGGGAAAAAACACTGAGATATTAGGATTCCTTGAAGAGGCAGAGGCAACACTAAGTTTACAGGTGAAAGAATCAAGCAATTCATACTTTAGGGAAAGGTAACCTGGCAACCACACCATACACTTTTAAATGTAAAGGGTTTGTCCAATTACACCCAGCATCTCTAATGTTCAAGGATAATATTTTGAACAAGATTCCAAACATAGGTATTCCATCTTATTTTTTATTACATCATAAAAGGTCATAACTTGTATAACAACTTAGTAATGATGGTGAGCCTTCCCTTTACTTCCCAACCCTTCTTTTTGATACTACACTTGTCCTCAGTTTTATGGCTTGTCCTCAGTTTTATGGCTTTAAGGTCTCCAATTCCTCATGTTATACCTGCCCATGGTCACTGAATGTACTAGAACACACAAAAATACAAACATTTAACCGTCAAATCTTTTTGAAAAGGTCAGTGTGATTAACCGTATGGGAATGTCACAGAGACACTACAATCTTATCTGTAAAGATACCTTATTTTTGAACAGTTTTATTTTAAGCTATGTCAAAAATCTGTGCTCTTTTGAGTTGCTTTTCTGTCTCATTCAGGAGCATGCTCCATTCTCCACACCAATAATGAAAACTGTAAGGAAGGGATGAAAGATCTAAGAGCCAGTGCTGACAAAGAACTAGTGTTTGTCACTTGAGTGAGTCAGCTCACATATGTATATTTCCACCAGTGCAAAATATTTCCATTACCATGAAGACTCCAACCTGAAAAGTTGGCTTTTATAATCTGTCACTGGCAAGCTAACATTATGAAGAACATTCTAAACATAAAGTTCAAAGCCTTCTATAAACAAGATATCTCTAACAATGTTCTTGGTGCTATCCCAAGTGGTGAGAAAAAAGAAAAAAATTAAAAGGGAAAAGTATGATTGGTCTAGAAATGGAACTGTAAAAACTTACTATAACAAATGGAAATCTAAAAGAAAACCACAGAGATGGTGACTTTCCAAATAATTCAACAAACATTCCAAATGAGACCCTACTGAATCTCTGCCATATCTGAATGTGGTTGTTTTGTTTGGGTTGGGTTTTTTTATTTGTTTGTTTGCTTGATTTTTTTCTGTTTATGTGGTACTTTTGGGGAATCAAACCCAGAGCTTTATGCATGCAAGGCAAGCACTCTACCACTGAGACACATTCTCAGCCCCTTCCTTCTTTCTTTTTCCTTTCTTCATTCTTTTCCCCCTTTACCTCCTTGCTCCCTTTCTCCCTTCTCTGCTCCCCTACCCTCTTCTCCACTCTCTCTCCTTTCCCTTCCCTTCCTCTCTTCCTCTTTCCTTTCTTTTCTTTTCCTTTCCTTTCCTTTCCTTGCCTTTCCTTTCCTTTCCTTCCTTCCTTTGTTCCTACCATTTAATCCCTTATTAAAGGAAGCCAATAATTTATATTATTGTTATTTTACCATTCTCTAATTATGGCTTGTTCTTATATAAAAGAGCACTTCTCTGCCACAGAATTTTAAAAAAACGTTTTTAAGCTAGACATGTGGCACTATCCCTATGTTTTTGAAGTCTAAAAATATCTAGCAAAAGGAAATTAAATTGTTTAATTACAAGACCAAGTTTATCGTAGGGCAGGAAAACACAGGAATACACAGCAAATACTTGTGACATTGAGCTCTGAATATGCAGGTAAGCAGGGATATAGTACAACTGAAGGTAATATCAGCTGAATAACTTCTTGGTCAGCCATACCATGTGATGGGGTAGGCAGATCCTCCAGTCTTCATGCTGCCTTCCATCAGATGTGTGGAAGTCAGGACTCACTGTGTAATATTCTCAGTAGTGGTGATGATAGTAATTCCTGACAAATCCACAAAAAACAGTCAAAATATACGTTAAACACTATTCGTTTCCAACCACGAGTAATTGGGGATATGCGATTAAAGAAGACAGACCCTCTGCTCCCAGGAGTACTCAGTATGCTGGTAGGGGAGAGAAAGCTACCAATTCCAAATAAATAAATTAATCAGCTATAAAAATAATTTCATGTGTTCACAGGCATGATGGAGAAAATGAAATGAAGTCGTGTGATAAGAATTATGTGAGCCTGGAAAAGTTTTCTCCTACTAGACTTTTGGGGAGAAGCCTCGGAGGAAGGGAAGTCGATAAGTTAAGTTGGGATTGATATTGCAAAGAAGGCAGACATCACAGAGTCTGGTGGCAAGAGGGAAGTCGGGTGCACAATCCCTGAGATCAGAGTAGAACTGAAATTCTAAAGAAGTATTAAATGAAGTCAGAGGGGAAGGCTGGGGTCATGGCTTATGAGGTTTGGTAATTATTGTGGGGGGGTTACTTTATTCTTCACTAGCAAGTACTTCTGGAATTTTCTTTAATGTTCACCCATTCTTCAGCATTACTACAATCTAAGTTCCACAGCAAAACAACCATGATATTGAATTCCTACTCCAAGGGGCTTAATGATATAATGCAGGTTGGAGCATGGACCAAGAAGAAAGAACAGTAGGCCTTTTTTGTGATCACAGGATGAGGTTAATGTCATGCCAATGTTTAGATATTTTATTGGTATAACAAATACAACAAGGGTCTGGGAAGGTGGCTCAGTGGTAGAGTGCTTGCCTTGCATGCATGAGGCCTTGGGTTTGATTCCTCAGCACCACATAAGCAAAAAGAAAAAGCTGGAAGTGGCACTGTGACTCAAGTGGTAGAGCACTAGCCTTGAACTGAAGAGCTGAGGGACAGCGCCCAGGCCCAGAGTTCAGGCCCCACGACTAGACCAAAAAAAAAAAAAAGGAAAAGAAAAAAACAAATGCAACAAAATTTAAAAAAACACTAATCTGAAGTGTACAGCTTAATATATTTTCACTTAAGTAGACGTTAGATTATAACCAGGCAGATCATGCTATAAAACATGTTCAGAACCCTAGAAGATCATCTCATGTAATTTTCCTGTTAATACCATTTCCTGCCAGTGCAGCTGCCATTTAACTATCATATTTAATTATTAATAGAAATATGGTTTAGTTTGGAGACAAATTTGGGCCAAAAACAAACCAAATACACTTTTTCCTTAGAGAACTGACCTCAGGTTTTTTCATCTATTATAACTTGAATATTTTAAAAGTCTGTAACCATGTAACAGTGTTAACAGCCGTTAACACTGTTACATGGTTACAGACTAGGTAGTATTTCATTACCATGTTTTATATAATCATTTCTCAGAGGCTGTGCCTTAAGATTCTGATCAATTCTAAGCTATCCTTAAACAAAATAACCACAAAATTATATTATAAACTAATCTTTTTTTATTTTTTGATCAGTCATGGGGCTTGAGCGCTGTTCCTGCGCTCTTCAGCTCAAAGTGAGCGCTCTACCACTTGAGCCACAGCGCCACTTCCTGTTTTCTAGTGGTTTATTGGAGATAAGAGTCTCATGGACTTTCCTGCCCAGACTGGCTTTGAACTGCGATCCTCAGATCTCAACATCCTGAGTTGCTAGGATTACAGGCATGTGCCATCAACGCCCGGCTTACTAATCTTTAAAACTCAGTATTTAGTTATTAATACATCTCAATGAAGCAAGTATTTTCTTGTTCTTTTGGATGAAGCCATAGAATCTAACACACTACCTGGTGATCACAGTTCTCTAGCAGACACAAGAAGCTTTTCAGAGTTTCTGGAGGATTGACAAATAGAAATAAAGTATTTATCTCAAATTTAGATATACATTTTATACCTAGAAAAACAAAATTATGACATTGTATCAATGTGAAAAAATTAGTTTGGGGTGTTTTTTTTTTTTTTTGCTTCCAGCAGTGACATGGTAACTGACACAGGACTTGAACTCCTGCAGGAAAACAACTACAGATTTAGACAATAGGAATGAAACAGCCAGGTTCCAGCACAGAGCAGCAAGCAGAGTAGAACTTCAACCCTGGAGACAATAAATGCACATAGAGCAACCCCGTGACTGCCCTGGCCTTCTGCCTGCATTCTTGCTGTGGTGAGGAGAGGCCAAGTAGAGCAGAGGTTCACCTTGCTAAAGAGGCAGCAGAACGTTAGAATGGCAGGCTTCGAGAAGCTGCAACTCTCGGGGGCAGAGTAGGAAAAGGAAGTGAGTTTCTCTGGGAAGGGGAACCTAGGAATCTGGAGCTTCTCTAGAGCTTCTTGGCTGTGTGCTGCAATGTGCATTCACTGGACAAGAACTCCATGAGTTCTAGTAGGTGTTTGTTTCTGTGGGACTGAGACCTAAGCAGTCACACCAGACTTGGGGCTGTATGGGAAACTTCTGATCAAACCTGAGTGAGAAGACTATGCCAAATACATGAGGGGTCCATTTGAAGCCCCCAAGACCACACTTTAAAAACAAATATCAAGGATGAGGAACTATAGGACTATGTTCCAACTTAACCAAACCTATAAAATAAACCGAACATCTGGAAAACACAAAAAGATCACTCAGAGCAAAATATAGTTCACTTAAAAAAAAAGATAAATAGCCAGGCACTAGTGGTTCATGCCAGTAACTCTAGCTACTTGAGAGAGGGAGATCAGGAGGATAATGTTCCTATTCGGCTCATACCTGTCACCTAGCTATATATGATGGCTGAGTTAAGATCAACAGGATTGCGGTTCCGGGCCAGTCTGGACATAAAAGTTTTTAAGATCCCATCTCTATAGGAAAAAATGAAAAACAACTGCACAAGTGACATGTACCTGTCATACCAGCTATGACAGAAAGCATGAATAGGAGGGAAAAGTAAGTCCTGATCTCAAAAACAAAAACAGCCCTAAGGGCTAGAGACATTGTTCAAGCAGTAGAGTGCTTGTATTACAAGAGTGAGAAATGCTGAGTTCAAGTCCTAGTAGCACAAATACAAAGGAAAACTAGTGGAATAAGTAACCCAGACTCCTTAAATTGTAACACTTTTATTGTCTAGCATACAATGAAGTTCTTATTGTGTGCGAAGAAACAGAAAAATGTGACATATACTTGAAAAGAAAAAAAGTTTGTGTTTATATATGTATATATGTGTATATAAATACAGCAAGTGTTACATATACAATAGATAGCACAGTATATATTATATATAAAACAAATGATGCCGATATAAGATATTAAACAAAGGAAAAATGCTGCATAGGTTAGCCTTGGTGACTCACATCTGAAATCCTAGTTACACAGGAAGGCTGAGATCTGAGGATCACAGTTCAAAACCAACTCAAGCAGGGAAGTCTATAAAACTCCTTTCGTTAATTAACAGCCAATAAGCCTAAAGAGGAGCTTGTGGCATGAGTGGTAGAGTGCTAACCTTGAGCAAAAAAGGTCAGGAACAGCATTCAGACCTTGAGTTGAAGCCCCAGGACCAGCACCAAAAAAAAAATTGCATGATCTGATATATGTGTGTGTGTGTATAAGTGTGTGTGTGTGAATTCTCTTTAAAATGTTAAAAATACAGAGATAGAAAATAAAACTTCTTATCAGAGAAGGGGTAGGGCAGGAAAGGGAGCCACAGATCACAGAATATGAGTGACTTCAGGTATCTAATTTTTAATATGAAGACTACAGCATTGTATTATATTACATTGTATTTGGAATTCTTACCCAGTGGGTTTTAGTTCTTGCTGACACAGACACACACCAGGATAACTCTGTGGGAGGATAGCTATGTTTATATGTTTCACTACAGTAACCATTGTGCTATCTTTATGTGTCAAATCCTCTAGAAACTTCATAATTTTAGATTTAACATCATGTATACAACTCATCTCAAACAAATTGTGTACAATGGGATGCGAAGGTTAGAGTTCATAAATCCCCGCCTTGTTTTCCTTTTAGCTCCATGTACCCACAAAACTTCCTTTACTACCTTGAGTAAACTGAGCACGTTTGCTGAAAACCAACTTAAAAATATGTGCATGTACATTTGTGAGCTGTGTGGTCTTCTAATGACAGGTTCAACTTTACCTAACATTAATTCCACACTATCTTGATTACGCTTGCCGTTCGTGGCAGGTTTTGGAGTCAATCAAGTATAGCAAGCTTCCCAAATTTCACCCTTTCTCAAGATTTGAATTCCTATATGACTTTTAGAATCTTGTTGATTAGAAAACACTTCATGGTTTGGGTCTAAAGAATTCAAACAAAACTAGTGTGTTTTATTATTAAATAAAAATGAACAAAGGGATTTAGATTGGTATTGTGTTGAATCCTTAGAATTTTCAAAGGAATGCCATCTAACAACACTCAAGTCTTCCAAATTCTTGACAAGTTATATCTCTTGTTCTATTGAAACCTTGCTTAATTCCTTTTTATTTTTATATTTTATTTATTTAGCCATTTCTGGGACTTGAACTCTGAGTCTGGGCCTTGTCCCTGAGCTGCTTTTGCTCAAGGTTAGAGCTCTACCATTTGAGTCACAGCACCACTTTCAGCTTTTTCTTCCAAGTAGTTTATTTAAGATAAGGGTCTGTGATACTGTTGCCCAGGCTTCAAACCATGATTCTCAGATTTCTACCTCCTGAGTAGCTAGGATTACAGGCATGAGCCATGGGAACCCAGCTCCTTAATTCCTTTTAGATACCACTTATAGTCTGAGGCACACTACACGTCATTAAAAAGTATTTCGAAACAACTCATGTCTTCTGATGCTATAGTAAATTGAAACTTTGAAATTTTACTTTTCCACTAGTTTTGTTAATATGCAGAACTACATTGCCCTTTATATACCTGGAACTTAACTTGCATACCACAGTCCTGCTGAGCGTATTATTCGTTTAATAAGGTGGGTTTTGTTGTTGATTTTTAGGATTTTCTACAAATATACTTAAGCTTCTAGAAACGATTGTGTTACTTCCTCCTTTCTGGTTTCCAACTACCAAAAGGATTACCCAAATTAAAATTTCTGTTCATCAGCAAAATGGGGGGGGGATGAAAAGGTAAACTACAGATTGATGAGGAAAATATTGGTATCACACAGATAAAAAAAATATCTGAAAGCTACAAATCCTCCAAATCAATTATGACAACTCCAGGGAAAAAATATACTGAACATTTTACAAAAGCTTAAATAAATGACCAATAAGTATATGAAATTAATCAAGTTATGAACTATTAGGGATATCCAAAATAAAAGTCACAATGGCCTACCATTTCACACCTACAGGAATAGTTGGAATTATAAAGACTATAAGCACAGCGTTTATAAAAATTACAGAAAGTCTTTTGGTAAGGATATGGGAAACTATGACCAATATAACTAATTCAGGAAAACTGAGTTTCTTAGCATATAAAAGTTTACCTAGACTATTATCAAAAGTGGTCAATCCCAGAAGTGGCGCCGTGGCTCAAGCGGTAGAGCGCTCGCCTTGAGCTGAAGAGCGCAGGGATAGCGCCCAGGCCCAGAGTTCAAGCCCCACAACTGACCAAAACAAAAAACAAAACAAAAAACAACCCACGATCAAAAGTGGTCAATCCCATACAACTAAATGAAAAACAATTGCCACAATAAAAGATTTTGCGGACGCCATGCCACGAATATCTCCCCAATCCTGTCCTATCTCCAGTCTCCTGGCTTGTCTCTGGTCATGTGTTTCAGTTCCGCTCTCCATTGGGGCTGAATTGGTTTGTTGGTATTGTTTTTGTTCTTTCTTTCCTCTCTGGCCTGTTTCCTTACTGTGTGATGTGTATTTGGGGGCTGCAGGACTTTGTAACAACTGGCTCTCTGTGGCCTGCTAACTGTGTAATAAAGATGCCAAAATTCCATCTACCAAAAAAATTTTTTTGCAATAATATGTTTAACAGCTTTCTTTGTAATAAACAATCACTGTAAAGAAACCAAATGTTTATCTAGAGAACTAATGAATTGTATATTCTACATAGCTATAAGAAAATGTAAGGGGCTCATACACTCAACAACATAGATAACTCTCTAAAACAACATATTAAGTTTTTAAAAAGAGAGCCATAAAAGTGTATATTATGTGAGTATATTTGTCTAAAGTTCAAGAACAGACAAAAGTCATCTGTGGAGATACAAATTAAACCAGTTATTTTAGATGGTAGAGAAGAGATTGGAAAGGGGACAAAGAGGACTATATGAATTGACAGAAATAATCTATATCTTGATTAAGTTGTTGGTTATACAAGTGTATATATTTAACCTCAAATCATTTACTTGAACACTTAAATATAAAAAATTAGTGCTTACAATATATTAACAGATAAATCTCAAGTGTGTAGTAACCAGTAGTCTTTGAAAAGAGAACCATTTGTGGAAAGAAAAGTTTTGTGGTCATTTGGTTAGAAAATGATGACAGAAACATGAAGAAATTGTTGAACTTCAGTCTCTCCCTCCCACTGTCCATAGTCATTAAATCAAGATGAGTTGTGTACCTAAAATTAAAAGCAGCAATTATGATGTTTCGAGGGGAAATGAGAATAGCTTTGTTATTTTGATATGGCAAAATGTTTCAAAATAGAAGAGAGAAGCCCCACTATGGCTTAGTGTCTGATCTCATGTCTTCAAATGCAACATTAAAGGCCAGAGGATTACAACAAGATCCTTTTACGTTTCCCTAGAAATAGACCTGCTATTGAAACTGAAGCAGCAGCAGCAGCAGCAGCAACTGGGGCTCATCTATCCTATTCCAAGGTTTCTTCAGCCTTACATTTTCATTTTATTTAAAGAGAGAACAATATAAATGTGTCTGGTCATTTCTCTCTGAGCAATATCGCCCCCATCCAAAAAGAAAAAAAGCTTAGATTGTCCTGTGTATGAACCTGATGGCTTGTAATTATACACATGAGTTTTGATGGGAAGTTTACCCCCATATTTACTTGGTAAATTATCATAATGGTATATTTTATGCTACGATTCTTCTTGCTCAGCTACCCAAGGCTCACAGAGAATGATGTGAGGTAGTGGCAGAGAGCTGGCTGGAAAGATGTGTTTTCCTTGCTTCACTCCTCCAGCTATTACATTAATACTCAAGAAGCACTGCAGATGATCAAGGAGTGCTACAGAAAAGGGAGCAGAGGTTGGCTGGAACAATGGTAGCAATGGCTTTTTCCATTACCTGTCTAAAGGCACAGGTAAGAAAGATCATCCTTGTAGTGTCCAGCTGCTACCTCACCTCAGGTTCCATTGAATCTTAAATGATAATGCCCTGCATCAGTAGCAATCAAATATGCTCTGAATGTTATTTTAGTGATGGACAAAGAAACCGTGACTATAGACATATTAGCCCATTTGAGCAATATTCCCTATATATCCCTGTTCTGGCTGTTAAGAGAACTACTTTTGCATTGATTGTGGCTATAACAATAATAGGTTTGGAAAAATTAGCTAATACCTGAGTATATTTAGATGAATTTCATAATTTGCTAAATTTCTATAAAGTAGCAATTTGGCTGAAGATGAATAGTTAAGACACTAGATACCCATTGGTTGGTTATTGCACACGTGTTATGAGACCAGGATTCGAACTCAGGACCTAATGCTTTGCTAATTGGCTGGTACTCCACCAATTTAACTATGCCTGTAATCCCATTAGACAGTAACTGGTGAAACCAACTCCCCACAGAATAACCCCTGTTTTCACTGTATTTGGCAGTGCTATAATTTAGGGAGGGAAAGGGAAAAAACAAATTGTTTAAACAGGGATACAGGTTGACCCATTGCAACAATGAGATGTACAAGATGCTATGTTGAAAAACAAACCTTACAATTTAGGTTTGGGGGGGGGGAAGAGTGTAGTTGTGGGAAGGAAGGGATGGAGGGGAAAAACAAAGAAGATAACAATGTTTGATAAGAAATGTACTCATTACCTTGCTCACGTAACATAACCCCTCCTCTGTACAGTATTCTCACAATAAAAAACTTACTAAAAAAAAGAAAATACTGCATTTTTCCACTTACTTTGTAAGTCCCACCTGCTATCTGTTTTGTCACTGTACCCATTCCTTGCCCCAGAGCAAAGCTATCATATCCCATTATCTAGATTTTGAAAGAAACTGCTAAAGTATAGTGAAAGGGAATTCCAGGGATAAAATCATACCCACCTATCCCCCGCCAACACATACCATGACCCTCCATCATTTCTTCATGATCCTATAAAAAGGACAAAGGGGAAGACAAACATTTATGGAGAGGGAGATTTTTCTCATAATGGCCTCAATAAATATATTTGTTGTAGAGAGATAAACGTGAAGAGAAGACACGCCAGCCTGATGTCGAAGAAAGGCTTGTTCATGCTTAATACATTGGAGAAATTTTCAAGAGCTGCTCATCCATGATAAAAAATATTACCCCTGTACCACTGCCAAGGACAGGGAGACCTATGGTAGCCAGCTGAGTAAGTGCTGGCCATCCAAGTTAAAGTACTTGGGGGCAGAAATAATTTATGTGATCAATTTTTCCAGCATGTCAACAACAGAAATTTCAAGGAGGAGCACATGTATCACAGGCATATGCATACCTTGTTCACACACACACACACACACACACACACACAAGTGCATGCACACTTACCCACGTGAACCACAGAGTCCCTGGAAATTTCTTCTGGTGAGAGATTCTTGTGAGAGGTTTTGAAAAAATCAATAAATGAAGGATAGAAAAAGTGTTGTCCACTAACAAAAGCTCCCATCACCTGTCCACGGTTCTCTTGGGCTCTGAAAAAAAAATCGAAAAGATTTAGAATTCTCTAAAATAAAAGGAAGTTTAAAAAACAAAAGCTGTCTGCTTTATTGGTGAAGGATTAAAAAGGGGGAAAAAGCAACATATCTCTAAGCTACTTCAAACCTTAGTCTTGAAAATAAATTAGTACAACTATTAAAACCAGATGAATGAACCATAATTAGATCCGCACATTATGACTGAAATGTTCACTTAATTGTCTATCAAAACTTTTGTAGAAGTGGATATGTTCTGCTCACCAGAACTGGTCTCTCCTTGTAAAGTGAAGCTTTGTAGTACTATAGTATTTTCAGCAGATTCTAAATCTGTAAGCACAAGGTCATATTATTTTTGTATGTTTTTTATTGTAAGAATACCGTACAGAGGGGTTACAGTTACATAAGCAAGGTAATGAGTACATTTCCTATCAAGCATATTATTTTGCAAAAGTATTCCTTTTATTTTGGTTTTCATGGGGCTTCAACTCAGGGCCTGGGTACTGTCCCTGAGCATTTTTGCTCAAGGCTAGTGCTCTAACACCTTGAGTCATAGCCCCACCTCCGTTTATCTGTGATTAATTGGTGGTAAGAATCTCAAGGCCTTTCCTACGGAGAACCTCAGATCTCAGCCTCCTGAGTAGTTAGGGTTACAGGTGTGAGCCATCAGTGCCTAGGGAAAGTGTTTAGTAACAGTTCTTTTATTTTGTTTTCCCTGGAAGCACAGATTTTCCATTCATTGTGTTGGTTCTTTCTTTCAAGTGAAGTCCTTCTCTGGTAAGAAGAGAGTTAAAATATTCAGATTTCACAGTGGAATTGGGATGGTACAAAATCCCTCTCTGCCTATGGCAAAATTTATTGCAACTTGGAAAGCACTCTGCCAATCACAATTATAATCACGAAACCTAACTAGTATTGCAGGTCATATAGCCAAGTCTTCAAGGAGAAGATGACAAGATGGATAGGAATTTAATGGATTTATGGCATTTGACAATGAAGAAAAGTACCTGTCTGGACTAATCATAAACTTTTCTTTAGCTGCAATTAACCTCGTGTTGAAATACTACGTGGAGCCTGTGTTACTGAGAGCACTTAAGGACAGCAATGAATATGTAATTGTCTGGAGCTTTGGGGGGGGGAGGGGAAACTGGCTCATGAAAATGAATCTTTTCCACCAAATAATAAAGCATTGTGTTTATAGATTTAGAATGAGCTAGAAATACTACTGTTCAAGTAATTTTTGCTCCCAGTTACAGATTCTCAAGCATTGATCCCAGTACCAATGACAGTTACCAAAATGCCCATTTTCCCAAAAGTTGTGTTGATTATGTAGAGGTGTAAACTATAAGAAAAGTATCAAGCTTAATCAAGTAATATAGCCATATTTGTAATATGAATATAGGAACAGAAAGAGCCTCCAAGTAAAGGACTGGGATATGTATGCTGTGTAAGAGCATTTGTTATTATTTCAGTCTCTTTCTGTCTGTGTAACTCTGTCTCTGTCTCTCATTCTCTCTGTCTCTCAGTTTCCAGGTTTTGCAAATGCCTGAAACCTACTCCAACAGTTATTAAAACTATATTTTCAATAAAATAATTCGTTCCCATTCAGATCCTGACTCTGGTAAAAATCAGTGGTCAGTCCTGATTCTACACCTCAAGACATATCATCGTTCATTTGCCTTCTCCAGCAAGCATGTAGTCCAATAAGGACAAGGTGTTTTTTTTGTTTAAACAAGGTGGGAAGGGAAATATTCAGTTGAATTTTGGACTAATATTGCTTTAGCTATTAGATTTTACTTGATTTCTTCGATGCTTCTACATTCTGAGTGTTTGATAATATAATTCATCTGCTTAAATGACCTGTTCAAGGAAACAACTTAACCAGAGTCACCCACCTCTGTCTCAATGTTATATACATATATATATGCACATATATATATATATATATATATATGTAGACTTCCCTCTGTTTCCTCCCCCTCCCTTTTCTCTCTGTCAACCTTATTATGATCCCTAAATGTCTCGGAATTCCAAGCCACCTATAAACCATAGTACAACATTTTTAATCTATCATAATACAATAGAATTTGAGGGTGATGCTAGGTTATACTGGCATATATTGCTTAGTTATCTTAGGTTAAATAGACAGAAATACCTATCAGTAGGCTCAAGGTTTTTATTTTTTTAAGCTATCAAACCTTTAATTTAGCTATGGAAATAAATTCACAGCCTATAAAATGGAATGCAGTAAGCATAGACACAAATGTGCCAGGATTTAAATTTTTGCACACAAACTATGTTTGAATTTTATAACTACCCAGAAAAGTCCTGGGGTTTTTTTGTTGTTGTTGTTGTTTAGAAAGTATTCTGCTATATATCGCAGAGTGTGGAACTTGTTTTCCAAAATGGAACCCTTGAAAGTCAAAGGTACGTAGTGCATAATTATATCAGGACAACAAGCATAAATAGTGAAAATGGGATGTGTGGTCACGCCCAAAGAAGTGGCTAGGACTCATTTTAACAGAGCTGACAGATTCCTGAAGGTCTCCTGTCTGGGAACACACACCTGAGAAACTCTGCTCAGCAGATCCTGTACATTCAGCCAGGTCATGAGTCATCAGTCTGCAAGAAGTTGGCTTACAGTTTGAACTTTCATAGTGTTTTGTAACCTGTTTCCCAGTAACCTGCCAAGTACTGGGTTGAACACATGGGGACCCAGAAATTATTCATCTTGAATAATTTGGGATGAAAATAGATTCAGAAATCCTAGGATAAATAGTACAAGATTTTGAGGAAACAGAAATAAGGAATACACCTGTGAAAGGTAAAACAGGGAGATACATAAATATCAGAGATATTGAGAATGTGGGCAAACATTTTCAGCAGTAGACAATGACTATCTGTATATAAATATGCTCTGTTGATTTAATGGAAAATATTAAGCTTTAAAACAATAATCTGTTTCTGCTTTAATATTTACATTATTGGTGATTTCCAAAACCAATAGTTGAAGTAGCATCTATTTTTCCTTGGACTCCTTAAAGGTATAACCATCTATACTTTGCTTGTATACACCTAACAATCTCCTGAATAAACAGATATTTTATTGCTGCTTTTCTGCCTGAATAAGTAGGTCTTTATCCTTTGTTATATGGTACTATGTGGGCAAAATTCTAATAGGGTCCTTAAGATTCCCCTGATCTACCCCTGCCCCATTGTGTGACCCTTGTTGTTTAAGTGGGGTTGGGACTCATGAGTATATTAGTCTGTTCAGTCCCTTGGTTGGGTAACATTATATGGCAAAGGTAAAGGGATAGAAATGCTCATCATTAACTTATTGGAAAATATGACTTAAAAAAATCAAGCTCAGGGATAGAAGCAAATGGACTCATTAGACCCTTCTGAATTAAATGGAGCATCCCAGTCAGTCAACAGCTAGAAAATCCCAGCGATAGCATTATTACATAGGGAGGATCAGAGAAAGCATAAAACAAATCCTGTAGAACTCCCAATTTAAATGAGCATGCTCCCAATCTCTCTCAAGCTTGCCTATCAAGTAGTTGGCTTACCCTTCTCTCCAATGGGGAATTATGGAAAGAACCCCAGATATTTACCTATGATAGCATAGATCTCACACAAAACATTGTACATGAATGTACACAGCAGTCTTACCATAATAACTGAAAGCTGAAAATAATTTTAATGATTTTTCAACTGACACAAAAATCACAAGAATTATGGAATATTTGTACAAGACTATAATGCTCACCAAAAAAAATATACAATCTGTACGTACAAACAACAAGCAGTTTGAATCTCAAAATATTGTGTTAGGTAAAAGAAGCCATTTGTAAAATTCTATATGTTTTCATCTTCTTGAAGAATAATGAAAGTCAATTTTCCAATAAATGGAAGATTGGTAATGTGCTATAGAGTACCATCATGAATCCTTCCTAATTTGAAGTGTGTAGAAAAAGTATACTTTCATCTACATTTGCAAGAGTAGTAGCTTTCCATTTTGTCATTAATTCATTCGAAGATAGGTCCTGAACCTTCCATGTGGGAGACACAAATTGAGCAGAACCTATAAAAGAGATAGATATTCAAATAATGACCAATATCTGGAAGTATGGCTGATAGACTATTCACCTTGAGTTAGGGAAGGCATGGAAAGATGGTTTCTTTTTTAGTGTCAGACACTGTATTATAAGCTTTACATACATTCGCTCTATAATCCTTCAAGTAAGTAAGTAGTATCCCATTTTCCTGGTAAAGATTCTGATGGTAAGCTACTTAAGCATTTCCTTCAGGGTCATGCAGCCAGTCAGTAGTGGATCCCGGATTCCATCCTACACCTGTCTTGTCAGGAGCCATACAGCATCACTGGCCTCCAGTGGTAAACCTTTAGTTGATCATGATAAATTGGTAGGCTGGCATCATTCCACTTGGGGAAGGCATTAGAGAAGGCAACATTTTTTTAAAGACCTACAGGTGACTTAGCTTGGCTGAAACCTAGTAATTGTGGTAGAAAGTGATAGGATAGGAGGAGAAGGACAAATAGGCATTGGTTAAACCATAAGTGAATTATATGCCCTCAAAGGAATTTAGATTTGATGATACAAATTCCAAGGAGACATTGAAAAATAAGACAGGGACAATACTTCTGGCGGCACATACTCAAAGTACCGTATTGTAAAGGTATTCACGAAGCAAAGAGACGAGGTAGGAAAATGTTCAAGTCTAATCAAAACTGGGAAAAGAATTGAACCAGCAAGTGTGGAAAACAGAACAATCTGCAAAGGTTTTTTTTTTCCTTCTTCAATCCTTTTCCTGTCATTCTTCTGAGAGAAAAGTAATCGATTATGCTGAAGCTACTGTCGTGAGCATTCACATTCCAAAAGAGTGGCCACAGCTAGATGTTGCAGCTTCCTACTTGATTTTAATTCTTGGGCCATTGAACCCAGAGCAGGAGCAATTCCTTTATTCACAGGAAATGGAGAGGATGTTGATTTGGGTGGTTAGAATTTCATGGCTCTGAAGATTGAAAGACACAATGCCCAGTTAATGGACTTGTCAGTAACTTTATAAATGCAGTTTTGAAATATTATCATCCTGTTTATTAATAAATGTGTTAAAGCTTTCCAAAGAGCCTTAAATCATCTTGTTTACTAATATAATTGCTTAGGCTCTCTAAAGAATCAGAACCAATAAGTGGCGTGTGTGTGTGTGTGTGTGTGTGTTTGTAAGCTTTGTGTATGTGTGCACTTATGCATGTGTGTGGTTTTTGCCAGGATAGTAATTACTACAATTGACTTGTGTGATTTTTTTTTTGTCAGTCATGGGGCTTGAACTCTGGGCCTGGGCACTGTCCCTCAGCTCTTCAGCTCAAGGTGAGCGCTCTACCACTT
>NW_012267242.1:5631909-5659628 GCF_000151885.1 Dipodomys ordii | reverse complement strand
TTTTTTTCTTTCATGCAATTGTTTCTAACACATTTATAAGATTATTTCTTTGTTGCTTTGTATGTCCCTCCCCCACAGTATAACTCCTGCTTTCACTGTATTTCATGTCGGTATAATTTAAGTTACATTTTAATTGCAACAAGAGGCTCCCCTATGGTGCTTCAGATAGGCATATACTAAATTCTTCTCAGAACAACCATCTCTACCTCTTTCTACCTTCCTGCCTCAGTTCGCTATTGTTCAATAGCTTTCCTTGGGCTTCTTCATGCCAACTTTGTACATAGTTGCAAGGTATTGGAAGTTATTGAAGCAATATATGATGAGGGATGCAAACCACCTACACAGGACCATCCAACCCACCACTGTAATCCAGGGCACTGTGGCCCACAAGTAGTCATTCCAGACAGGAAAAATGGGAAACATGACTCTAACTCTGTAGACTGAATGCCAAGAACAAAGCCAGTTCTTGTTACAAAGTGGGCTAACTCAAAAAGCAGGAGTATGGGGAAGATTTGATAACAAGAGACAGCCTGGGAAGACTTTACTAACTTGAGCACTCTCCTCCTACCTCACATGACCCAAAGCCTTTTCTCCTCTCCCTGCCTAAGAACAGAGTAAAGCCCAATAAACACACTGCTGAAAATGACCAACGGGTGATAATACTGATGTGCTAATGTGGTGATAGTGATAATCATACTCCTTGATTATCCATTTCCTCTTTCTTCGTGCAGGTCTCTGAATTGCTATCAACTTTTTCTTTATTTTTAACATTTCTTATTGCATATGGTTTTGTTAGTCTTTCATGAGGATCTTCTTGTGTGTACTGGGACTTGAAAATGAATTTTTGCGCAGATATCCTCAGGAGTCACCTAACTGTTTTTCTAGTTCTGCCCTCACCTCATCAGAAGTGAAGTCTGTCGAGTTGTTCTCTGGTTATTGACTCCCTTTGCCTTCATCTTGATGGGGTATGCTTTAGAGAATTGTCTTCCCCACCTGTGTCCCCACCATAAGTGCCATATCTGAAGGTGAGAAAGATTATTCCCATAAAACATTGATGGTCAGAACTAGTCATATGACTCAAGTTAGATACCAAAGGTCACTGGAAATGTGAGTTTCCCATGCCCAGAATGAACACAAACTTGCAAGTAAGGATACGGCATTATAGTGACTTTGGTCAGGGGCCAATTCCAGAATTCTGGAACCCCAGAAATATTATTCCTCCCCCACCTCACCTCCCCCCACCCCCGCTTCATTTCCACCCATCTCTATTTGCATATTAACTTTCAGGAACAGAATTTAAGATACCCAGTGTGGGGCCTGGCAAGTTTTCTGCTTATCGCCAAGAGAATGGAATTTCCCTGGGGTATAAGAAAGGCAGTTGATGAACACTAAAGTAGAAGAGAGGAGACAAGAATTGTTTCATTTAAGAAAAGTGAATGGCTCTGGAGCTGACAAATGAATCTGATGTAAGAACTAATCAGAAAGTGAAATGAAACAAGCACGAATATCCCCTGGAAAGTTGAGCCACTGAAATCACCTGATCCAGAAAAGATGGACTCAGAGAGAGAGAGAAAGAAAGATAGAGGATAGAGAGAGAGAGAGGATAGAGAGAGAGAGTAGGGGGAGGAAAAGGAGATATGTTCACTCATGCTGGCATACTATAATATCACATCCTGAATGGTTATAGTAAGAAATATATTTTTCAGCTCTGGAAATCTTGAGATTAAGGTACTATCTTGGATTTGGTTTGATAATGATTCTCTTCCTGGTTTGTAGATAGTCTCCTCTTAACCTTCATCTTGTCTTCACATGGGGCGATGAAGCTCTGATTAAGTCTCTTCCTCTTTGTGTATGAACACAAAATCCCTTGTGAGGGCTCTACCTTCTTCAGCTCATCTAAACTTAACCAATTTCCAAAGACCCCCACCTCCTGATATCCACATTAGAGGTGTGAGTTTCAATATAGACTCTGGAGAGAACATAAACATTTGCTCAGTAACAGCAAGGCAGTTTTGAAACGTCAACTTAGTAATGAGCAACTTTGGGGGCATCGTGTCAAAAAGGACAGGAAGTAAACATTGGGATCATTTCTACTCATTATGGGTCATTTGGCCACTTGCTTTTCATCAGAACAGAGACTTTCTGGTTGAGCAGCTGGCAGGATATCAGTCTAAGGATTTGGGTACTATTTGTTACCTCTGAGTCACATCCCTGAGAAGGAAATTCTTTAAGATGTAAATTCTTTAAAATGTAATGTGTCCGTGTAAATTCCTTATGAAGACACTGACTTTTACTTGAGTGTCTCAAATATAGATAGATAGATAGATAGATAGATAGATAGATAGATAGATAGATAGATATACAAATATCTATATATATATATAGTTTTCTCTTGGAGCTGTAGTTATTCAGATGTCGCAAAGGATTTAGCTGAACTGGGACTAGTCAATGATGGGCAGCTCTCAATTTCCCATTATAGTCAAACACTTTAGTTGGCATTTCAGAATCTCATTTCACAATAGCTATTTAAATATCCACTATATACAAGGGACTGTTTGGAGGCTGAATAAAATCAAGTCCCTAAGCCCATAGGACACATATTCTTTTGCAGACAGATCTGCATGTAAACAAGAAAACAAACTAAAAAGAACATCAAATGTCTTAAAAATAAATGTTATAGTGTGCAATCAGCCACAGAATAAGTTTAAAAAAATAATCAGGATGAAGAGGAGGGAGATTCTTTCAAAAGAAAATATTTGATCTGAGGCCTCATTGATCAATTTCACAAATTGTGGGTGTTGAAGGAAAATGATTAGAGTTTTCTCAGTTATTTTTCAGGTTTGGAGAAAAATTATTTTTTCCAGGTTAGTTTTTAGAAGTGTGGTAAGGTCCATAAAGTCATAAAGTATGTGAATATCCCACGTTGTGTTTCTAGGAAACTGAAATTACAGATTTGGGAATCGTCAAACTGATATTAAAAGACCTGACACTGGAAGACAAAGAAATGAAAGAACACGTCATGATTGGAAATAGAGAAATTCAAAGTAAAACCATATCACTCAGTTAACCCTCTTCATGGTGAATAGGCAAAGGAAATGGAATCACCACCATGTAAACATGTCTGCACCTTCAATTCATTGTAGCACAATTCATGGCAGCAATGTGGAAACAATACAAAGTGTACATCAAGGAATGATGGGATAAAGAAACTGTGGTAAACATATATGCATAAGAATATTCTGCTGGGGCTGGGAAGGTGGCTCAGTGGTAGAGCGCTTGCCTTGCATGCATGAGGCCCTGGGTTCGATTCCTCAGCACCACATAAGAAGAAAAAGCTGGAAGTGGTGCTGTGGCTCAAGTGGTAGAGTGCTAGCCTTGAGTTCAGGCCCCATGAATGACAAAAAAAGAAAAAAGAAAAGAATATTCTGCAGTCCAAAGAAACGAGACTCTGCCATTTGTAACAATGTGGATGAACCCTAAAAGATATTAAGCTTAGGGAAAGAAATCAGACATAGAAAGAAAAGTGTTGTGTGATCTCACTTATTATAAATTGTGAAATAGAAACCAACCCGGAATACATAGAAAAAGGGACCTTTGGAGCTACTTGGAATTTATGAGTTTTCACAAGCACTCTATTTCTAGTTTGTGTCTTTTTCTAAGAATTGTTTTACCTGTTGCATAGGTTTGGGAGGGTTGGTTTTTGTTTATTCTTTGTAAATATTACTCTTCTGTATCATTCTTTGGATTGCAGCAAAGACAATTTCAGGATCGGTTTCTCACTGATACAGTAATGGAGGAGTTGGGTGAAGGATGCACTGAGAACTCTAGACTATTTTGACAACTTCTTCTGTCAAATTCACAATAAAAGCTATTTAAAATAATCAAAGTAGTCTATTTTTCCAAAGTGATAGTTGTGCATTTGTTTTTAGATGTCCTCGGATATTTTTCAATAAAGTTTTATAACTTCCTCACTTTTTACAGAGCCTAAAAAGTAATGCATTCTAATTGAATCCCATTCATTCCTAGATTAAAGTTTTTAATACACATGAACTGGAGAGTAATAATTTGTGATACTGGAAGCCATTTTATTCATTAATTTTTTTCAAGCCTAGCAGGTCATGCTAGACAAAATGAGATATGAAAGTCTTATTTTTGGATGGGACAGGTCTCTACTCAGGGGTTACATTTTGCAATATTTTACAGGTATTTCAAGTTCTCATTATGATGATCTGTGAGCTATGGAGAGAAAAGCAAGCATGAGTTTGGAACCCTATAAATACTTACATTTCTTAAAAGGCAGAGACATTAACCTTGTATTATTCTTCAAGGTCTGAGGACAAGATTATTTTGGTTCCAATTTTACCAGACTTTGCCTCCTAATACTATTAATTCGTTTCCTAAGCAAGAAAAATGACTTGGGTCAATAATAATTAGGCCAAGCTTCTTCTACTGCTCAGACCTCAGGAGTAAATAAGCCAGTGGAAATCCTGCCTGGGTTTGATGTACTCTTAGTGAACTTGGAATAGGGAGGAGGGGGGGTCCCTACTTCTTGTAATGTCAAAAGAGGGAAGGACTGTAAAAGGGCTGAGTTCTGATCTAAGGAAGGGTTACTGGGGTTGATTTGTTCTATTCACTGAGATGCAAATCAACTCGTTCAATATTCTCCCACAAGCAGCCTCACAGGGAACCAGAAAAATAGACAATATTCAAAAGGAATCTTGTATAAGCAGAGAGAGGACAAGGAGTAACAAGACATTAGTGTCTTCTCTTTTTGTGTGTTTTTTTCTTCTTCTTCAGAAAAAAAGGAAGAAATTGTCCTCTTTTCCTCTTCCAAAATAACCTGGAGTTTAGTAAATGAGATCGTATTTAACATATGTAGGTAATGCCCGAGCATCTTTTAGAAATTAAAATTTTAGAACAGTAACTTTATAACAGAGAAGCTTCCAGACACTTCTTGACCCATGGACAGACATGGTATGACTGTTGATGTAAACCCCTGCAGGGTGCAATGTTAATGTCATTTCTGGCATTCCTGCCACAACCAAGTTAAAACTAACCACATAAAAACCAGCATGGCAACAAGCAAAGCCAGATTGCAGAGCATTTTGCCAAACTTGTGTCCTGCATGCTTCAAAGATGTCAAGGTCAAAATGCAGAAAGGTGGATGAAACATTCCAGGTTAAAGGAGACTAAAGATGTTAGCAAATCTTTGCGATGAATGATCTGCTATCGGATTCTGGAATGAGAGAAGGAAGATGGGAAGGCTATTAAAGACAGTATTGGCACAATTGACATAATTTGAAAATGCACTGTAAACTAGATAATGGTATTATAGTCCACAACATAATTAAATTGTTGATTTTAGGTGTTGTCTCATATTGTATTATTGTATTCTAAGTATATGAGAGAATGTCCTTCTTCTCAGGAAATACATACTGAAGTTATTTAGGAGAAAAAAAATGGCAGTCTTTCCAGCTTCCAAATAATAGAGGAAATGTGTGTGTGTGTGTGTGTGTGTGTGTGTGTGTGTGTGTGTGTGTAGGACAGAGAAAAGGCAGAGAGAGAAGACAAATGGGGCATAATATTATTGGTAAATCTCCAAAAATGGAAAACACGTAATTTCTTATGGTATTCTTGCAACTTGTCGTGAATTCTAAAATGAAAAATAAATGTAAATTAAGAGTACTATGGATTTGACATTCAGTGTTCAACTTGCTTAGTCTACTTGTGTGCATGAGGCTAACTTCTGGTAGCAATTTTCCTCAGCCCCCATACATCTGGTTCAGTTGGGACAGTTCCACCAACCTAATAACAACAAATGGTTGCCCAAAGACAAACTCAGAAGAGACTCTTAACTCAAGGTATGGGTGATGCTTGAACTAAATCCACAAGGCTTGTGGGAGGCAGCTGTGCTTGAAGAGACAGCCAGAACTTGTATCTCTTTTCACCACCAAGATAACTTCTCTTCCCTTCTTTTTCTGTCAGGAGAATAACCCCTATTGACTGTCTCACTAATATGCCTGCACCAATAGGAGATATAAGGACGAACTAGGGAGAGAGGTTGGATATTTATGTTCCTTGTGGTTTTGATAATGCGTATGTAGAGCTGCTTCTTCTGAGGCTTGACTTTCTCTGGAACTGAGCATTGCTCTGTCTTCAGGACCTTACTTATTCCTTTTGCCTTTTCCTTCCTGGGGTATCAATGCCCTACTGCTGTCTCAAGTCCCTCGGTGATTTACCAAGCTTTGTTGTTGTCCCTAACTGCCCGCTTTGTGAAGATCATTTCTCACTCAAATTATTTTCAGTTAAACTCTTGTCAGGATGCCATAGTTAGGTTACTAAGAGATCTTTCTAAAACATAAGGTTTGACAAACAGAGAGCACATGGAAGAACATGGAGAGAGATGAGTCTTCCATGAGGGGCTAGGGCTGGACCAGAAAGAGGTCAGCTTTGGCTTTTATCCTGTTACAACAACTGATGTATTATAGAAGAGACAGTGTTGAGGAGAGACCTTTGTAGGTAGATAGACTTCAGCCCTGTGACCTTGATAGAGGACTTAATCTGCTTGAGCTGTTTCCTCATTTATGGAAAGAGATTAACCTCACTGGGTTAATGTGAGGAGATGGAACAAGTTCACCTCTTTCATAACTGTACCACAAAGTACTTTAAAGTTCAAGCTCAGGACCACCTCCTTCTTAAGAGTTCTCTAAGGGCATCATACCTTAGAGACCTTCCCTTTTTTGAGTTAATATCATCAGAACCTGGAGTTAAATCTTCATCACATCTGTTCCATGAACGTATGTGATATTTATTTGTATTTTTAACTGTTTTAAATAAGGGGGCTGTCTGTGAAAACTTGCTTGTTGGTAAGCAGAGAGAAATGATCTTTGAGTGTTCTAGCATTGAAGACTTAATCCTTGTTAGATTTCTCTTCCCCTGTTATAATGTTAACTTATTAAACAAAAACAAATGAAAATGTATTTCTTCCTTCTTTTATTGATCCATGCATGCATACATGCAAGTATTTTAGCAACTACTATATGTAAACATCCACTGATATTTTTAAGATCTGTTCAAATTAACTGGGATCATTTAGAAGAGAGAAATTAGAAATAGATGTGATTAAGCAACTTTTCTGTGCCAAAAGAGGTTGGGTGAAATGAGGAGGAGGGGAAGATTCTCCACAGCTGGGCTTATAAGACCCACGTAAGTATCCAGTGCAGTGTCATTTAGTCTAGGCATGGTGTTGTACGGTAGACTGCTAGAAGTTCATCTTACAGTCATTGTGCAGTAGGTTGTTGAGCCAGCACTCGAAGACTAGAAAAACCCTTTGCTTGATTCAGAACCTCTGAGTCAGTACCAAGAGATTGAACTGACATGTCAGAGGTAATATGTGCATCTTGTGATGCCATACTCCATCTTTTCCCAGAGATGCTAGAATAAAGCTTTCTTTCTTTATGGATAGCCACAAGCATATTGTATGTACACACTGGCCCACTTTACAACGTGGCTTCACACTACCAATTCATTAGGAGAAACTGGACCACTACTTTTCCTGTATAAGCCACTTGAGGAATTTGACTTTGTTAAATTCATTTTCCTGCAACAAATCACCATACCATAGAAATCTAGCTATCTTCTCCCTAGTTGGATCCTTTATGATCATTAAGACTCTTAGCACATTTGAGAGATAACTAGGTCTTCCTGAATATTTTTCAGCATGTGTACCTTCCCTAGCATCTGTAATTCTTAGTTACTATTACCTCTTATTATAACCTTCCCTGTCAGTTAATTTTTAATAATAACGGTGACACCTACACCCACTTACCAAAAAGGTTCACCGAGGTAATTTCTGTGCAGTAGTACAAACAGTGTTGAACTGTCTTGAGTTCTCCTTCAAATGAATGTTAATGCCTCAAAGCAAAGACACAATGTTGGTGTCAGTGAAGTCGGTTTTCGACTTCCTTTGCCAACATCTCGCCACAACTGTTTAATTTTTGTCTCCATCCTCAATAATTCTAGGTCTTCCTATTTAATGATTTTGTTCTCTTTAAGAGAAATGAGAAGCTTGTTTTAAAAGAAATAGAAATAGAGTTAATATTACAGCAGTACTTGATCATGTTTTCATGTTAAGAATACTTGGGAGGTTAGCAAATATGGAGATGATCAGTTTCAAACAAATTAAAATATCAAGGATCAAAAGAGTTCACCACATTTCCTGCTCCCTGTGCACATCACACTTGAAGTTTGTAATTGAAACTTAGCAAAATCTAAGCTTTTACTTGATTTTCATGTGTTTTCATCTTCCTCTAAATGCTTTTTCTCTAACCCAGGCACAGTGACTCATTCCTGTAAGCCCAACAACTTTGGAAGTAGATATAGGGAGGATTGAAATTTCAAAGCCAGCTAGGGCAAAAATAAATGATATTGAGACCTTCATCACTGCAGATAAGCTAGCATAGTGGTACATGCCTGTAGTCTCAGTAGCATGAGCAGTATAAATAAGGGGATTGTAGTTTAGGCTGGCTAGGATAACGTTATTACCTAGTGCTTATTCACACAAATGTACACATTCACATAGAGTCAAACCTCATTTATGAACCATCTGGCTGTCAGGAAATCCAAGATGTAAAGAATATGGTTCAAATTTGTAAGACAAGCCCAAAACAAAATTTTACCTCAAAATACATTATAACTGCTATTTTTAGTTCTTACAATCTTCCAAAGAAGGACTGGCAACGGACATTGAATCCTCCATATTGTGTCTCCCTAATGGAGACACAGTTTTGATCAGAGTGATTGTGTCTGTCAAATCAAACCACAGAGAGCAACAGGTGTACTGGGTCCTTTCCCTGTGAATAAAGCAGCAGGAGAAACACCCTTCAGGATGGTTTTTCTCAACTGAACACCACCAGGAACCAGATGCAGAAGCAGCAACAAGATATCCAGTCTTAATAACACTTGTTTTGCATCCTATTTGATGCAGTGTTGGATTCAAGTGTGCACTGCCAAAGGAAACGTTCTGTAAGAAAAAGGATTCTGTGATTGAGCAGATTTCAAAACATTGGCTATGATGTCTGGCTCCAGGAGATCCTCCCCTGGGTCTCTTGCTGGGAATTGAATACTGGGTGCCTTCTCAGGCCAGGCAATCTCCTTCCCACTGAGCTAAACTTGCAACCCCTGGAGATTGGGAATGTAACTCAGCCTATGACAAGTATTGCAAAGGCCCAGAGTATAGCAGTATATTGGACTTTGTTTTCAGCATTATTCCTGAACATGGATAGGCATTAAAAACCTTGCTTTCAACAATGGTGTACAGAAATTTAGTATCATTTCGGACTAGAAAAAAAATGAACTAAGTTACCTTTTCAATAGTAGGAAAGTACTCAGAGGACTTTTCTTTTCATGGTTAATTAATGTAAGAGAACCCACAAAGCTCTTCAAAAAAATTCCTAAGGAAAGTAGTTATGACAATGCACCCATACTATTCCTCAAAAGAAGGAAGACAAAGAAATGGCATAAATATATAATATCAAATATCTAATATTGTCTTATTTTCACCCTATTCCACCAAGCTGACTCTCCAGCCAACCCAGAGCGTATACTGCACAGACTTACTTGGGGTCATTTTGTATGTATCACTAGGAAAAAATTCTGGACAGGCTCCCCTGTACATACATTTACAGACCCAGATTCTACGGTGAAGAAAAAGTCCATGCTATAGGGTATCTAAGCAATAGCCCTTTGGGAGCTCTTGTTGGGTGTTTTCTGAGATTGTACCTTCTCCTTGCCAATACTTTTACTGACAAGTGTGTGTGTGTGTGTGTGTGTGTGTGTGTGTGTGTACAATATCTGACCATCTGAGAAATAGTTTGAAAAACTCTTGTATCAGACCAGTGGCTATTTCCAGTCCTGTATTTGATCTCTACTTTGTTTTACACAGGAACAAAGTCAGATGACTGCTTGTCCTGCCCTTTCCTTCCTTCTTAGTAGAATGTTTTCTTGGCTTTACTGTCATCTTGAGCCTTGTTTTGGAGGGCAGAAGAATGCTTAGGTCATGTGCAGCTTTTATAGCCTCATTTAGTGGAAATGGATCCTCTGGGCCCAGTGTATGCCCATTGCCTAAATTTAAAGTTCCTTTTCTTGCAGGTGGCTTAATTTATATTTGTTGATGGCACAATGAATGCAAATAACCACACAGGTGACCTTTAGGAGGCTAGGAGAGCCAAACCACTTATGGGAGTGCCTTGAATTCAGAAAGGCATCATGATATATCTTTAGCATTCTTGCAAATATCCTTTTTCTTGAGAAAGGAACAGGTTTAATCCCCCCATGGGTGTTTGGGAAGCAGAAGGACAAGTAATCCGTGGTAAATTATCAGGATTTCAGCAGCATAACCTGGAGGAGTGATGAGGTAAAAGGAAACGTGAGCAGATGACAGGCCATTAGGATGGACTGGAGTTAAACTCAATGACAATAGGGTGGCAAGTGAGTCATAACTTCATAGCAGGTGATGTGGGAAGAAATGAGACCTTTTCTCGTGATCATAGAACTATTTACAGAGAGACTTGTCCAAGACTCTGTCTAAAGGATGTGTTGGCTACAGCTAATCACAAAGTCAGGTAAATGCGGATTTGGTGTTTTGTGGTTAATAAGGTTTGAGCTCAGAGCTTGTGCCTGGTAGTCTACCATTTAAGCCATGACTCTACCCTTTTTTGTCTGTTTTGATTTTGGTTCGTTGTTTGTTCCTGACAGCGTCTATATAGAGCATAGGCTAGCTTGGAATTAATAATGATCCTCCAACCTCAGCCTCCTGAATTACTGGAGTGCATCACCATACTCTGTGTTTCTAACATTCTCATTGGGTGGTTAGACAGTTTCCTTCTTCCAGAAAAACATGTCTGTAGACATGCTAATAATTTTTAAGGTACTTGGTTCAAAAACAAAGTAGAAATAATTCAATCCTCATAATTTAACACAACATGATCCAGAAAGCTAATTCCAGAGTCTACATATTGGAAATTCATGAGAGTTCGTTCAGATATTAATGCTTTTAAAAAGTTAACTTGGGAAATAAGAAGGAAATAAGCTTTCTGCACTGCCAGGATAGAGAAAATAAAGATAATTGAAACTCCTGGCCTACATGTAGTGCTTTTAGAATTTGTGTGGCTCATAGCCTATCATTCTCTACTCTCTTTCCCAGTGGCGGTCCAGCCTCAACCTGCCACTAAGTCCTGCTCACTATGTGAGCATCATTATACTGTCAGCAAGAGCACCCTGGCATCCCGGTGTGCTCCTAGCCATTGTCATTGTTGACACCCCAATTCTTGAAGACTGACCTTCCCACTTGTTTTTTGGTACCTGATTATCTTAGGGACCACATTTACTCCGGTGTTAAGTACTTGATGCTTTTGACTTTTCTTTCTTTTATTTTTCTTTCTTCCTTTTTCTTTCCAGGAACAAGGAATATACTTTATTTAGGATGGTGGGCTCCATACCTGTCTGAGTGGAGTAGGCTTTGAAAGAGGATATCTACTGGGATCAAAGAAGATGATGCTTAATCACGCAGATGTTGTCCATCCTTATTCCCTCAGGCCTCACTTAGGGGAAAACAGACAAAGAATAATATCCAGCCCTTAAAATATAGCTCCAGGAAGAAACAAGCAACTATAATAATGAATATTCATGAGAAGGGGAACAAGAAACTCACTCCTAACCTTTCAGATAAAAAGGAAGGCCTGAGGAAAGTCTACATCATAAGAAGTTTGAAAGTAATGGTATAATAGCCTGATACTCATACTTTAAAAAATAAAAATTCTCCTTTTTTCTTTTCTTTCTGTATTTCTTTCTCCCTCCCTTCCTTTTTCTTTCTTTTCTTTCCTTCCTTCTTTCCTTTCCTTCACTCTTTCCTTCCTTCCTTCCTTCCTTCCTTCCTTCCTTTCTTTCTTTCTCTCCTCCTCCTCCTCCTTCTTCTTCTTCTTTCTTCTTCTTCTTCTTCTTTTTCCTTTCCTCCTTCTTTCCTCCTTCTTCTTTCCTTCCTTTCTTCTTTCTTTCTTTCTTTCTTTCTCTCTTCTTTCCCTCCTCCTCCTCCTCTTGCTCCTCCTCCTCCTTCTTCTTTTTCCTTTCTTTCCTCCTTCTCCTTCCTTCCTTCCTTCCTTCCTTCCTTTCTTTCTATCTTTTTTTCTTTCCCCAGCAGATTACAGACTGAAACCTGATCTCTGATACACACCAAGATTGTTTCACTATTAAAGTGATTTGGACTTTAGTTGTCCTTGATACCTGCCACTCTAGGGTTTGATCATGGTGATTCAAGTAGTTAAGCTACATTCAGCTGTATTCTGTAACAAATGGATATCTCATTGATTTTAAAAGGTGAAAAAAAATCCTACATTTTTAGAAGTTAAAGTAACTTCTTGTTAGAAAATTAGGGAAAGCTTAAAATTTTTTAGAATTACTTTCTGGCTTATTAGGATCATTTGTGCATGCTTATTAAAAGGTTTGTATTATGTTCTAGTATGTATGTGAAATAGGGGAATTTAGATTGTTTAAAAGTGGCAGATTACTCACTGTGAGCAAGCATTCTCGAATCTTTGTGTTATTAGGAAGGTAGACAATGCGGGCTGAATGGAGTGGCAGATCTTGGGAGTTGTCACCAAGTGCTACATGAAGGCAAAAACCTTCATTAACCAACATCTATAGGCTGTGAATTTTGAGGATCTTGTTACTGTCAAAAGTCATTGGTTATTGAGCTATTGTGATCTTCTGCTAAGAATATCCTAGGCATACTCTAATTTACTGCAAGTGAGGGAAACCATGCAGCTAGGTTTCTTTGGGTCTGGCTTGTTTTGCTTAGTATAACTTAATAACATAATAATTTCTTTACAAATGGGACAATGCCACTCTTTCTGATGGAAGCATAGAGTTCCATTATGTGTATATATATATATATATACCACATTTTCTTGATCCATTCACCTACTGAGGGGCATCTGATTGGCTATGATAACTAATGCTGCAATGAACATAGTTAGTTGTGCTGGTATGGCCTTGTTTGTGGTCTTTTGGGCATATGGCTATATAAAATGCTTATGAAATGATGGAAAAGATGTTTCATTGTATATGTGTGTGTGTGTTTACTGTTTGCAGTTTTTTCTTTCCTTTTCCTCCCTACTCCCTTTGGTTTATTCCCTGTTATCACTGTTTTTTATTTTTGCACCCTTTTTCTTGTATGTGTTTATTTGACTTAGGGAAGGGAAAGGGAAGCACAGAAATGGTGAGACAAAGGGTGAACTAATGCAACAATGATGCTTACTAGCCACTACATTGGAAATGAACTTTATAACGTGGGGAGGATGGGAGAAAATGGAGGGGGTAACACTGTTAAAAAGGACGCATTACCTAACTTATATAACTTAACCTGTCATTATATCACCTTTTCAATATTTTTATAAGTAATTGGTTTATCCCATCCCAAAATAAAGCAAAGTCAACAGATTTGGTGGTTCTTGCTCCTTAAACTGGATTATAAAATGAATTCACTATTAAGATATTCTGATAATATCTGGTAAGGTAGCAAGAACACCTGACTAGGAATTAGAAAATACTGGCCCACATCTTTGCTTCTTGTAAGAAAGCACACTTTATCTGCCTGATCTGCAATTTTCTCACATTTTCTCATCATAATCACTGCTTTGCCTGCATCACAGAATTATGATGATCAAAGAGATAATACCTGTGAATTTTAAAAATTGTAAATCACTATATACATAAGGTATTATTAGCATATTTAACAGATGCAAATGATGGACTCCAAAGAAATATTAATTCCACCTGAATGCATTTATCATGAGAAAGACAGGACCTCATTTTATGTGGACATTAGACATATTTGTGCTTCTCTTTTGCTCATCTTCTTTGTGTAGCTAAAAAGCATGCTTTAAAACATTTGGGCAAGTATCTCTCTCCCCTACCATCTCAAGCCCTTCTCCAGAAGTAGTTAAACTCCAAAACAAGATATAATCCCCACATTAAAAAGAGTAACCTGTGCTTTCTATAATTTTACTTCAATAGTAATTGTGAATCATATTACTATGTCAAAATAGAGTAAAAATATTTTTGTTAGTGTGTACATATGAGCTACAGGCATGGTTAGCTCTCAGCATGTGTAACTTTGGGTTTTAAAAGCTTTAGAAATTATTATAAATGCAAAATGAGTTGCAGAACACAGCAGAATGACTCCACATATGTACCTGCCACTTTGTTGTCCCAGGTAATACATTATATGTATATGCATTCTTCATTATCCACACATTTGCTTGATGTGGTGTGGTGATACATACCTATAGTCTCATCCTCTGAGGAGAAAGAGGTAAGTGGTTCCCTAGAATCTAGGAATTCAAGACCAGCCTGGGCAACATAGTGATCTTCATCTCAAAAAAAATCAAAAGAAATATCCACAATTGCGATCACACACACACACACACACACACACACACACACACACACACACACACACAGATGACATTGGCCCAATAAGTAAGACTGAAAAAGGAAAGCTGAGGACACAAGTTGAATAAGTGACAAAAGATGAAAGGAAACCTTTTGAAGGAAGACCTGAGAGCAAGAAGGCAGTTTCCAGCATGTCCTATGGCTGTGAAAGGAGTGGGAATATGACATGTTGTGAGAGAGAAAATTAAATTCTGAGGCCCAATATTATGAGGTAGGGTCCAAAGCAATATGTGTTCTTTCCTTTTATGTATTGAACAGTAATATCAGACTATCTTTAGGTTTAGCACTAGAAGTTTCAAAGAGGAAGAAGAGAGAAGAGTGTGAACTCCTACTGGAGTTTAGCAGAAGTCTTTCATACTGCACAATCTATTCCAAGAATAACACCATGGTTGGATTGGTAGCAAAGCAGTCTCCCCATCTTGGGAGGAGAAAATCCTAATTCTATTGCAATAGATGATAAGTAGGGTCTATTTTTCATAATTGAAATTTCTTGTTTGCCAATCAAGGGGGACATATTGCTTTATAGACTCTCTGAGAGACATGGGTCTTAAAATGGATTCTATTCTTCCCATATTCTGTTACCATCAAGTAATTTGAGTCTAATTCTTATTTAAATTATTATTTACTAGTTGATACATAATTTCAAGATTCCTCTCCTTCTAATCATACTCTCTAGAGAGTGAGAAGACTAATTTATGTCTTTGATGCACTTGACATGATCTTTGTGTTTTGACCTTGTTTTCATTTCCAGAAGCCATGCTTAGAAACCTGGAGTTAGTCAATAATATAATCCAATCATCAATAACATACAAACTTCTTATTTATTAATACATGATTAAAAATGTATATGATAAAAAGATATCGACCATCACCAAGTGGGTAGATAGCAAGAACAATTATAGGGTGACTCCAAATCACCATAAGAGCCACACACCCCAATGTAAGTCAACAGTCTGTTTAAAGGTCACAATGTACTCTTTTTATTTTCCTTGTCTTTTTCCTTTGGAAAAAAGAAATTAACTCCAGCAATAAGACTTGAGTAATGAAAGAAAAAAGAAAGAAAGAAAGAAAGAAAGAAAGAAAGAAAGAAAGAAAGAAAGAAAGAAAGAAAGAAAGAAAGAAAGAAAGAGGAAGGAAGGAAGAAAGGAAGGAAAGACGGAAGGAAGGGAGGGGAGGAAAGAGAGAGACATTTATTGCATTACCACTGTGGCTCTGGCTCACTAAGATCTAGTAACATAGGAATATAGGGGGAAAATTTTTGCCTACAAACAGGCAGGCTGACCAGATTCTGAGAATCTCCAAAGTTCAACAAAGCATATTTGAACTACCTCACCTTAAAAGCAGGCATTGTTAGTAATTGTGAGCTCTAAGTTGTCTCAGAAAGCTTGGAGTTTATGTGACCTTTCTCTTTACTTCTCTTAGGATAAACACTTTTTCTAAAGGTTATGGAGACTGGTCAATCACTCTGTGATTGGAAATTAACATGCCTGTCAGTTTGTACAGCAAAGCAGAGAGCTTTTGGCTGTCTGAACAGCAACAACAACAAAAGATGGTTTTAAACCAGGCATAATGATGGACACCTGTAATCCCAGTATTCAGGAGGAAGAGGCAGGAGAATCTCAAGTAGTTCTAGTTCATTATGGTTTAGATGGTGAGGAGCAAGACAGAGAAACAGAGAGGCAGAGACAGACAGAGAGAGGGGCAGACAGGAAGAGAACGAGACAGAGACAGAGAGATAATAAGCAACAAGGAGAATGTTGTTTCCACAAAAATAGAAGGAAGAAAGTATTGTTTTTCATTTCTGTATGGAAATCATTCTTCCTAGCAGATTATAAGCTTTGCCTTCTCATTGTCCTACCTCTGCCCCCTCGAAATGTAAAACATGGAATGAAGAGACAGAAATGTAATGCTATGCAAACCCAAACTATTTCCTAGGAATGAATAGAATAACTAGTGGCATTCAGATGGCAGAGCTCACTGAAGGGGAGCAATCCTCTTAAATGCTGGCTTTGAGCAGATGTGGGAAGTAGCTACAGCTTATAGTTGATAAAGATGAGATGTGAAGTGTGAACTTTGGAGAATTAATACAAAGATTTGAGAGCCTGGACATTCTTTGCAATTATTATGAAAAGTCCTTATTCAAGAAGACAATTTCAATCCATCCTGACAGGACAATTAGGTGCACAGAAAAAGAAAAGATGAAAGAGAAAGAATATAAAGGTATTTCTATAAAGCTAACCATGGATAAAGGGTTCAAATTTATGTAATAATTAGGGAGAAAAGGGCAGAAGTTAATATTCTTACTTTAAGTGAGATGTAATTTCTTGTATTTTTTTTGCTAAAACTAAAATTCCCCCATCCACGATACAAAATCAGCCATTCTGAAATAATTTTTTTGTAGCCATCACAAAAATCTGGCTTTGGTATGAATAAGAGTCCCCAGTAAGAGATGGGGAGTACCAGAAAAGTTAAGCCAGCTACCTGTAAGAAATATTCAAGGTAGTGTTTCATAGCTCCTGGAGAATTTACTATCTCCAGAATATGACTCTTAGGAAACTTGATTTTCACAAGATGGTATCTGCTTCTGACATTTTAGTCATGTTACATCAGGTCACGAGATGTATAAAACTAAGATAGAATTCAAGAGCATGAACCAAACTAGTGTTTAAATCTTGTTCTTCTGCATGCTTTACTCTCTGCCCAGTGGGAAGTCCTTTTCCCGTCCATCTGCAAAACAGGCATAATAACTTGTTTTAATGAGTTTGATCTTAGAGTTAATTGCAAAATGTAATATAATGCTATGTAATATGTTTTCTAGTTAACTAGTATGTTAATTACTACTTAACAATACTAATTAACCAATAGTATATTCAAATAATAGAAAATTCTCCAAAATAAGCTTGCTTTTTGTGGAAATGTTTCTTAGAGTTGCTTTTCTTACACCAATTCATCCTGTAAGCAGCTAGCAATGAGGAGAAATGTATGTTTGCATATATGTTTGCTTTCTGTTTTGACTATATTTCTTAGAGTTGCACTTCTTATACTAATCTATGCAATTCTTATGGCACTTTAGCATTCAGTGTTGTATGCAAAATACCCCCTTGTTGATGTAGAGAAGTAAAACCATTTATGGAGGAACTTGGGAAGCAGCAAGACCTAGAGCCTATGAGCTGGAATATGCTACTAAGTGATTTATTCACATCACAAAGAATCCTTGGCTGTGGGGAAAAATGAGAAACCAAGCAACTTTATTTTATAAAGCAGTTTAAGTTTTCAGGAAAAGTGAGCAAAAATTAGTGTTCTCCTTTTTACCCTGCTCCAACACACCAGTGATTTTCCTCAAAAGCAGCATTTCCCACCAATGAGTAGCATCTTTTGGCATTCATGAGTCTAAAGGGACACATCCTTAACATCCATAACTTTATATGACAGTTCACTCTTGTGTTAAATAAATCGTAGGTTTTAACCAACAGCTAAAGACATGATATTTACTATTATTGTATTAGGGAGAAGAGATTCATTTCGCTAAAGATCATCTGTGTGGTGACCACCTATCCCTTTTCTCCTCTAGGCCCTGGAACCATTGATCTTTCTAGTTTTATTTTGTTTCCAGAATGCAATATACTCTGAGAGTGAGTAGCCTTTCCTGATTGTCTTCCTTCACTTAGTAATCTGCATTTGCGTTTCCCCAATATTAAACCATGTGGGTTAATAACTCTTTTTTTTTGTTACACTGAATGATCGTACATTATATGGATGTTGCATAATTTATCCATTTGTGTACTAAAAGATCTTTTATTTGCTTCCAGTTTGGGGGAATAACAGAATAAAATAGATACACACATACCTGTGTGCAGGTTATCAGTGTGGATATAAAATTTTAATTAATAAATAAATACCAAGAACCATGACTGCTGAATTTTATGGTATGAGAATATTTGACTTTACAAGAAACTCTCAGATTATCTTCCAAGGTGGCTCTAGCTGGCTGCATTCCCACCAGCAATGAATGAAAATTCCTATTGTTCAGAGTCCTTTCTAGCACCTGGCAATGTCAGTGTTTAGGACTTTGGACACCCTAATAAGCATACATTGGTATCTCAACCTTGTGCAATCTCCTAATGGTATCAGGCCACAAAATAATTTTTTTCTGTATCTACCTCCCATCATAGTGGGCTGTCTTTTGGTGAGATGTCATTTCAAGTCTCCCCATTTTTGAGTTGGGCTGCTCATTTTCTTCTGCATTAAATTATATTAAGTAAAGTAAGCCAGGCCCAAAGAAACATAGGTCCCATGGTTTCCCTTATTTGCAATAAATAGTATATGTCTGGGACAAGCAGAAAAGGTCAAAAGCTTTGTACATATGAACACATAAGATGATGTTAAGTGAAATGAACCCCAAGATAGGGACACAAGTGGGTTTTTTTTCTTGCTTGTTATTGTTCCTAACGTATTTATAATGTACCACGTGATTTTTTGTTGTTTCTTTGTATGTTCCTCCCCCATGGTATAGCCCCTGTTTTCACTGTATTTGATGTCCCTGCCCTGCATCTTGTATATACACTTCTCTAGCTTGGGGAGGGGAAGGGAAAAAAACAAAATGCTTAAATAGGGATTCAGGTTGATCCATTGTAACAATGAGATGTACAAGACAGCTATGTTGAAAAACAAACTTTACAATTTAGGGGGGGGAGGAGGAAAGTGGTAGGGGGAGAGGGGAGTGTAGTTGTGGAGGTGGGAGGGAAGAGAGGGTAGAGGAACAACAAAGAAGGAGGTAACAATGCTCCATAGGAAATGTACTCATTACCTTGCTCATGTAACTGTAACCCCTCTGTACAGTATTTTTACAATAAAAAATATTTTAAAAAAAGAATTCCCTGTATGTTTTGTGTGTTAATGAAGTGCAGCTTAACCATTATTTCTTTCATTGACTCTGTCTTGGTGTTATATCTAAGAGTCATTACCGTACCAAATGTCATCTGAGTTTTCTTCCATGTTATCTTCTATAAGTTTATGATTACATCCTTTCCCTTAGGAATATGATATATAATTTATTAGCATAAATAATTTGAACAAAGGATTTTTGTGATAAGTATATGCATACAACATACTTTGATCAAATCTAACCTAATTTTTTATGCCTGGACCTCTTTTTTGCATCTATGATATGCTTTGCTTTTGGAAGGTATAAGCTCCATGTCTGGAGTTCTTTAATGTTGATATCTGGTTGTTCTAACACTATGTCTGAAAAGAATATTTCTGACCCTTTCTTTTGCCTTAGTCCGTTGTCTAAGTTCATTTGATGACATTTGTATGGATCTATTTCTGGGGTATATTTAATTTCTCTACTTGTTTATTTTTACCATATTGTCTTGATGATTGTGGCAAATCTCAAAGTTGGGTAGTGACTGTCTTTGTCCTCTTTCTGTAAAGAGCTGGCTATTCTATATCTTTCTCCTCATGGTGTAATTTCAGAGTTCATTTGCTATTATCTAAAACAAACCAATTTGCTGGGATCTTGATTACTCAGTGGGATAGCATAAAATCTACTAGTCAGCTTAGGAAGACCTGACATCTTGACAATACTGAGTCCTCCAATCCACGAATATAGACTATCTCTGCATTTACTTGTTCTTCTTTTTAATTTTTCTTCATTTTGTAGTTTGCTTCAGACAAGACTTGTATGCATTTTGTTAAGTTGCCATGTCAAGGTTTCAAATTTTTCAATAGATTTCAATGGTAATGAGCTTTTTATTTCAAGTTGCATTTGTTCAATGATAGTATGTAAGAAAATAATAAGCCTGCATCTAGTAATAATATAAAATATTGCATATTTTTGTCTTTTCTTTCAGGTTTTCTACATTAGTGTTTATATCAACTGATAAGAAACAAATCCCTGCTAAAAAGTATATTGCTTAGGTCCCTTCAGGGTCCTACAGTATATTTTAGGACAATTTGAGATTGAAAAGCAACAATGAGAGTTCACATCCTTGCCTAATTCCTAATCTTATCAGGAAAACATCAAGTTACACACCATTAATTATAATAGTAGATGCTTTTTTTAATAACTTGAGGAAGTTCCCTCTCTATTCTTAACCTCCTAAGTGGAGGTTTGCTGTTTTGTAAGTCATAAATGATAATGGCTTTAGCCAAGTCCTTTTTTTCTAATCACATGGATTTTTACCTTATTAAACTTTAAAATGTTAATGTGATGGGTTACATTAATTAACTTTTTTAAGGTACTGGGGATTGAACTCAGGGCTTTGAACTTGCAATGTAGGTACTCTGTTACTTGAGCCATAACAACTTTTTGTTTAGCAATTTTTCAAATCGTGTCTTATATTTACTCCTGGAGAAGCCTGGAATGTGAGCCTCTTATTTACAGTTCTTACATAGCTGGGATGCCAAGTATACAGTAACTACGATGCCTAGCTTTTTATTGGTGGAGATGAAGTCTTAAGAATTTTTTTCCCAGGCTGACCTGCTCATTCCTGTTTTCCATTTACTGTTCTTTATTTCTATTTTTGTCTCTACTGTTTTTCCTTTTATGTTTTGTTTGTTTGGTTTGTTTTTTTGGGAGGGGGGATCTTGGAAATTAAACCCAGGACCTCATGCATGCTAGGCAAATGTTCTGCTACTGAGCTATACCTCCAACCAACCTTTGGTGGTTTGAATTAGACAGTTTATATAACAACACATTTTCCTCTCATTTTCCCATATATCTGTTGCACTGCTTTTCTAAAAGTCTTTTGTAGTTGTTCCCCCAGAGTTGGCACTAATCCAAATCTACTGTCAGTCCACACTACATTACTTCATTGCTGGTGCAAGTACTTCATATTAACAACACATGTTGACTCCTCTTGTCCTTACTATCATCACTGTCATTCATTTCCCTATTACCTACTTACATCTGCTGTAACAAAACTCACTGTTAATGTTACTATTGTGAAAAAACACTATCGTCTGCTGTACAAAAATAATATTTTATATTTATCTTCATTTATTGGTTCTTTTTCCTTTCTTTTTGAAGACCTATAGCATTCTTCCTAACATTTTAATGTATTAAGGTATTTCTCAACTTGAGATGCTAGGAGGGTTTGGGACAGATGGGGGAAATGATGGAAGTCATGACAGGGAGCCAGATACATGTTGTTCATAAACTGACATACTGAAATCGCTGTATGCAACTACTTGAAGACAATTAAAGCAAATCGTTTTTGAGAGGAATAGAAAACATTGTTTGTGAAGCAAGTGTACTGAGAGCAAATTTCCTCAGTTTCTGCTTGAGAAAGTATTTTTCTCCCTTCACTTGTGAAGGATAATTTTACAAAGTACAGAATCCTAAGCGCATGAATTTTCCTCTCAATACTTTACATATTTCACTGCTCTCTTGTGTTGCAAACATGGGTTTTTTGGTTGTTAAATAATAATAATAATAATAATAATAAAATTTCCCCTCTGGCTTAAACTCTTTCTTTTATCTTTGATTATCTAAAATTTGAATGTGATATGCTTAGATATAGTATTTATCCTACTTGGATTTCTTTGAGCTTCTTGAGTCTGTGATTAGATTAATGTGACATTATTTTGGTCATTAATTTGCAAAAAATGTTTAGTCTCTATTGCTCTCAACATGCCTCCCTCCTCTTCCTTTTCCTTTCTCTTCTTTTTTTATTCCTGTTCTGTTCTCTCTTCCTCTCCTGGTCTCTTCTTTCTCCTCTCACTTCTCTCTTTGTTTTTCTTTCCTATTATGTGTATGGTTTTCATTTGTAGTTATCTGATAATTCTTGGAAATTATGTTTTTTTCTTTCTTGTCATTCTCTTTTTTGTATATATTTTTATTGTAAAAAATTCTGTACAGAGGGATTACAGTTACATGAGCAAGGTAATGAGTACATTTCCTATCAAGCAGTTACTTCCTCCTTTGTTTTTCCCCTACCATTCCTTCCCTCCCCCCACCCCGAAGTTGTACAGTTCGTTTTCAACATAGTGTCTTGTACATCTCATTGATACAATGAGGCAGCCTGTATCCTTATTTTAGCATTTTGTTATTTGCTTTCCCCTCCCCAAATTAGAAAAAAGTATATACAAGATGCAGGGCACTGGAATCAAATACAGTGGAAACAAGGGTTATACCATAGGGGAAGAACATACAAAAGAAACAAAAAAATCACATATTACATTATAATTATATCAAAAACAATAGCAAGAAAGAAAAAAAACCTCTTGTGTCTCTATGTTGGGGTTCATTTCCCTTAGCATTATCTTATATGGTCATATGTACATAGTGTTAGTAGTTTCTATTACTGTGCTTAAGCTCAGAGATTCTTTCTTCAGCTATAACCAGTCTACTACCTAAGCCATCAAAGACCAATGTCCTCTTAGGTTGCCCTGCTTTTCATCACTAGCATTACTTTTGTATTGTTTCTCAAAATTTCAGTATCTTTTCCTGCATTAAAAGTATTTATTTTTATAAGTAGTTGTGCAAAGGGGATTCAATGCCAGAAGTCAGGTTTTAAGCACCATGCATCTTGGTCAATGCCACTCTTTCCATTATTCTCCCCACACTTCCCCCATCCTGTCCCCATCCTCCAGTTACATAGTGCAACTTTAAGTACAATGAACATACTGACTGTATTTATTCACCCTTACTCCCTCTGTTCTTGTGCCCTCTCCTCACTTTTCCCTCCCCTGACCTAACATGTCTGTCTGCCTTATTTATCTGATGTTGCATTAACTTTTTTTTTCTTTGACTCCCTTGGCATAAAGTTTATTTCTCTAAAAAGTTCCAAGCCAGTGGTGCATGCCTATAACTCTAACTACTTAGGAGGCCAAGATCTGAGGATCATGGTTCAAAATCAGCCCCGGGAAGCAAAGTCCATGACACCCATTTCCAATTAACCACCAAAAAAACCAGAAGTTGAGCTGTGGCTCAACTGTTAGAATTCTATCCTTGAACAAAAGAGCTCAAGGACGGTTGTCCTGGCCCTGAGTTCTAGATCCAGGACTAGCCCCCAAAAACCAATTAAAGAAAAAGTCCTAGTGATTGAGCTCAGTGATGGAGCATTTGCCCAGCATGCATGAGACTATCTGTGTTTGATCTCCAGCACAGGTTAAATATATATATATATACGTATATATATATATATATACGTATATATATATATATGCCTGCCTGATTTGATAATTCCATTGTTCATAACATACATATCTGTTTATGATACTCATTCAACCTTTCAACTGTGTTTTATCATGAGGTGTTTTTTAGTTGTTGTAAATATTTAATGAAAGGCATAATGTTCTAGGTAAAATGAATAAACGTAAATAAGCCTTTAGTAATTAGTGTTAAGGTGGTGGGTGGGGATGTTCTGAAGTTCTATGGTGAGGCTCAGGCAGTTGGAGAGGCAGTGACCCTGCACTGGGAATTTCCTGTGTGCTTTCCAGGCCCCTCCCCACCTTGGTGAGACAGGATAGATGCAAGGGTTGGAGTTGGGTTTTGTTCTTTTCCCCTCTCTGCAAGGCTGATGGAGCTAGAGTTAGGTTTCTCTATCCTTCTGATAGAGTCTGTTAAACTACAATGAGAGTCTGAAGGAATAGTTTCTCCTGAGGATGGCCCGTATTAAGGGAAAAAATTGTATATCTCAAAATAGTTCCTTGTCCTTTTTGCTTGCCAGAAACTTGTCAGCTATTCACTGTAAGAATGTGGTAGGACTCCAGTAGGTAAAAATATGGGATAGAGAATAACCTATGAATGGATTCCTGTGACGTTTTTAACTCTCAGACCAGTCTCCACTGAGCTTCCAGCAATTTCTCAATCATCTTTCAAGGGTTCCTACTGTGGCATTGGTTCCCACACAAGTTTCTCTTCTCCTAAGTTGCTATTCTCTCTAAATGCTTATTTTTCCAATTTTGGAAACAGTGGTTTGTCCAGTGGGCTCATTTCTCTACTAGATCTAAGAAGAGTTGTTAATTTCTCAGTCTGTTTAGTATTTTTGCTTGTTGTGATGATTTCTAAGCTCATTACATACCAGAGTGTGATGACTGGTTTTTGGATAGATAAAACCTAACCTTTACTTCTTGGACATGAGAATAAATAAGTAAATAAATGAATAAATGTAGACTTAAATACTTACTTAACAAAGTTTCTTTCTTCGTTTATTGTTTGGACCTGCATAATGAAGCCTGCCATTGAAGTCTATGGGTTTTTTTTTGGGGGGGGGAGGGCGGGAGGAGGGATTGCTTATTTTATTTCAAAGAGCCAGAAATGGATGTATAGCTTAAGTGACATAGCATCAGCCTTGAGCTGGAAAAGCCAAAGTAAGAGCTTGAGGCCCTGAGTTCAAGCCCTAGTAGTGGTGGGCACACGCACACTCACACACATACACACAGAGCCTAAGCTAGCTTTCTACCACTTGAACCAGCCTTCCTCCAGCATTTGGTAGCTAATTGGAGATAAGATTATCATGGACTTTCCTGCCTGGACTGGCTTTGTACCCAAATCCTCAGCTCTTAGCCTCCTGAGAAGTTAGACTTACAGGTAGACGCCACAGCTGCCCAGTAATCTTATTTCTTAAAACACAATTTGGGGCTGGAAATGTGGCTTAGTGGTAGAGTGCTTGCTTAGCATGTATAAATTCCTCAGTATCACACACACACACACACACACACACACACACACAGAGCCATAATCTGGGAGGTTAGCTCCTTCAAATACTCTCAAGTCTATAAAAGACACAGGTTGTTCCAGGCCAATTAGGTGCTTGCTGTGGGCCTGAAGAACAGGATCGTTTGTGCATCTTTAATGTCTATATGGTTTTCCTATAAACGGTTTACCTACTTTCTTAGAGAAAGACAGAAAGGGGGGAAAAGGGATAAATACTCACAGGAACTGATGATATAACACAGTGCAGCTGCTAATGCATATGGATGTGTCATGCAAATGTCCCCAGCAGAAACACATTCTTTAGTTTCAACCTGCAACCACATTCAGCAATAAGAGTTTCCAAATCAAACTGCTGACTCCTTTTTTATTTCCTTATCAAAACACTCCAGCATACATCTTACCAGGCAGAGTAAATCAAAAGAAGAACCAGCTGGAGTTACCAGCCCTTGTTCCCTGACTATCAGGTGTGTGCTGTAATTTTACAGATCAATCCATGAGCTGAACTAAGTAGCTGGAGTGCAGGAAAACCCAAAGCAAAACAGTGATGTTTGGACTAACTTTCCAAGGCCTTATCTTTGTAATGGGACATGGTAATTTTACCAACACATTGCTATTTCTCTGTCTACAGATGTGGCCTGATTATACCTTTATCAGAACATAAAAAGATCGGGGGAACAGAGAGGAATCCTGAGTAATGGAACCTGGTTGTTTTGTCTTTATCTTTTCAATTCTTTGGTTCTTAAAAATTTGCAGATTTTCTGATAAATGCATAGGAAAAGGGAAGTGAATTCAAGGGAAGGACGAGAGAGAGAGAGAGAGAGAGAGAGGAGAGAATCTTGTCACACTAAATTTTCCAGAGTAATGACATAGTTGTAGCATATGGCTGTGAATTTCTTGTAATATATTCTTCTCATCACTTGGGGTGAGTGTATTTATCGAAAAGTTCTGTATTGGGGAATGAAAAATGTCAAACAAGAAACTTCAACGGTTTCCAGGAGGGGACGTTAAAAGGTAACTGGGGAGGGATTGCTCCAACCGCTTTATGGCTGGGAGGAAGAATACCCCTCTGACATTTTTTATAGGCTTGTATGCGGAAGCTAAGCACTTATAAGAGAGAGGCAGTTGAGATTAGAAGCCGAAAGAGGAAATGAGTACGTATCTGGGGATTAACCCGTGTTTGTGCTCTCCAGGGAAGCCGGCAAGGCACTCACTTTGAAGGTACCTCTCCAGTGAAACGCCATCAATTCTGAATGAAATTACTTAGGGTGAAATTGCGTATCTGCAGGTGGTATCGCGCCTGAGCTGCGCTCCGGGTTTCTTTCTCCCTCCAACTGGGGTTTGACTGGCTTTAGCTGACAGATTGCCACCCCTCCACCCACCCCCCCACACCGCGAAAAGCCTACTCCTTCAGAAACAAAATGAGGCCTACCACCCTAACATCCACCTCTGGTTTTCACTGCCCCGGCCTGACAGAAGCATGCTCCTATCCGGCAGTTTGGATCTCTCTTCCTCTCTCTCCCTTTCTCTAGGAACTGGTGCCCTGGACTTAGAGGGCACCATTAATAGCGAGGAGGTTGGGGAAAAAGAAGGCCAGAATCATAAGAAGGCAATCGGTGTGGTCAGTCAGTCTTCTCCTTCAACCCAACATGTGGGCTATTCCCTGACTGGTCCATTCAAAACCAGCCAAAGCCGAAGCCCTCAGATCAAACCCCAGTCGGTCAGGTAGAGAGAGAGAGAGAGACAGACAGACAGACAGAGACAGAGAGACAGAGACAGAGACAGAGAGAGACACAGACACAGACACAGAGAGACACAGACACAGACAGAGACGGAGAGACAGAGGGAGAGAGAGACAGAGACAGAGACACAGAGAGAGACAGAGACAGACAGAGAGGAGAGAGAGGAGGGGGGCTCGGGCAGATCTCCTTACCCCTTATACCTGCTCTTCCCCCCGCCCACCCCCGCCCCTTCCCACAGTCAGGTCTTGCTAAAGGAGGATTCAGGAAGCCTAGTCCCGGAACGGGTCAGGTCCTCTTTTTCTTTGTTGTTTTCCTAGAGGTGAGATGAGAAAAGCGCGAGCAGTTCCTACCCTCCCCTCTCCTCCCCCCCTCCCCTCCCCTCCCCGGAGGGGGGCAAGTCCCGGAGCGCAGCTGGCGGCGCGCGCTGGGCGGCGCTGCGCGGCCCAAACCCAGATTTCGGGGGGCGGGGGGGGGGAGGGGGGAGGCCCGGCCGCTGCTTCTACGCCAGGTCAATGTGTTAATTAAAAGTTGGTCCGAGTTGGTCAGCACGCAGTCCCAGATGTGCGTAACAGCATGCAATTAACACAGGAGGCAGATTTTGAATTGAACATCCTTCCCTCCCCCCCCATCCCCCGCAGGAAACCCCACCCGAGTCCCCTCCGTCCCTCCACGAGCCATTAAAAGACGTGATGAAATGTGGGCCGTGGTTCTGGGAGTGCTTCGCTGGGGTTGGGGAAGGAGGGAGGGGGGGACTTTTTTTTCTAAATTTATATATTTCAAAAAATAAATAGCAAATTGATTTTTTTTTT
>NW_012267242.1:5580406-5631339 GCF_000151885.1 Dipodomys ordii | reverse complement strand
CACACACACACACACACACACACACACACACAGAGCCATAATCTGGGAGGTTAGCTCCTTCAAATACTCTCAAGTCTATAAAAGACACAGGTTGTTCCAGGCCAATTAGGTGCTTGCTGTGGGCCTGAAGAACAGGATCGTTTGTGCATCTTTAATGTCTATATGGTTTTCCTATAAACGGTTTACCTACTTTCTTAGAGAAAGACAGAAAGGGGGGAAAAGGGATAAATACTCACAGGAACTGATGATATAACACAGTGCAGCTGCTAATGCATATGGATGTGTCATGCAAATGTCCCCAGCAGAAACACATTCTTTAGTTTCAACCTGCAACCACATTCAGCAATAAGAGTTTCCAAATCAAACTGCTGACTCCTTTTTTATTTCCTTATCAAAACACTCCAGCATACATCTTACCAGGCAGAGTAAATCAAAAGAAGAACCAGCTGGAGTTACCAGCCCTTGTTCCCTGACTATCAGGTGTGTGCTGTAATTTTACAGATCAATCCATGAGCTGAACTAAGTAGCTGGAGTGCAGGAAAACCCAAAGCAAAACAGTGATGTTTGGACTAACTTTCCAAGGCCTTATCTTTGTAATGGGACATGGTAATTTTACCAACACATTGCTATTTCTCTGTCTACAGATGTGGCCTGATTATACCTTTATCAGAACATAAAAAGATCGGGGGAACAGAGAGGAATCCTGAGTAATGGAACCTGGTTGTTTTGTCTTTATCTTTTCAATTCTTTGGTTCTTAAAAATTTGCAGATTTTCTGATAAATGCATAGGAAAAGGGAAGTGAATTCAAGGGAAGGACGAGAGAGAGAGAGAGAGAGAGAGAGAGAGAGAGAGAGAGAGAGAGAGAGAGAGAGAGAGAGAGAGAGAGAGAGAGAGAGAGAGAGAATGGGGAAGGAGGGAGGGAGGGAAAGAGCCTCCGTGTCCTCTCTCCCCAGCCGGGAGCGCAAAGGGACGGGCGAGGTGCCCGGTACCCGGGCCTCTCTGCTCTACCCAAAGGCAGTGGCTGGGCCCATCCCGCCTCCATCTTCTCACCCTCTGTGTCTCCCCGAGGGGCTGGAGCGAGAGGGAGATAAATTGGGGGTGATGGCAAGATAGTGTGAGCCAGAGATAATCGTTGTCGCCAGGATTTTTCTTCCAGCGATGGGATCTGAAAAAAATCTATCACGCTGGGCAGTTTTTTTTCCCAGGCATGAAACAATAGACGTGAACTTCGCACTGGCGACAGCAAGCCTCCGGGACGCAGTGCGCGGCCCTCCTGCCTCCACCAGGCCTGTTCGCCTATCGTGAACACTCGGAGCTTCAAGAACACCCCCTCGCCCCCCCCCGACTTCCACACGCCCACAGGGAGCCCTTCCCACTTGCAATCTCTTCATGGAGTTTCTGTGGTATCCAAGCCAGAGCGTTGGTGGCAGGATAGACTGGGGACTTGAAGGGCTGGACGGGGTGGAAGGTGAGACGCTGGGCTAGGACGCACAACCTCAAGAAGTTCTAGAAGCCAGCTGAGAACACCAACCCAAGTCAGTGGCTGGGGGGTGGGGGGAATGTGAGTCCTTGGAAGCCAAGGCTCGCAGGAGGCGTCCGGCGGCTCAGCCGGCGTCGGCTCGCTGCAGGCCAAGGCTGGCGGATGGAGTCTGATTGTAGCGGGGTGGCACAGACAGGTGCTTAGCGCTGCGGGCGCAGCCCAGACAAAGGTGTCTCACGATCCCCGGACACCGTCTCACTGGGCACACCTTTATGATCGCTCCAGGTGGTGGGCTGCCTAGGAGAGGCTCTTGGAGGTGAGGCCGCTTGCTAGGCACCCCCGCCCCCCGCCCCGCAGCGCAGGCTTCTCCAGTGCCGGAAAAGAAGTCTCGTGCGCCCCGGGACGCGCGGCGTCGGGAGGCCAGGGCCGCGCCTGCGCGGGAGGCCACGGCGGTCACCTCCCCGCCCCCCACACCCCCGTTCACACCGCAGCCCTTTTTGGCTCTTCTTCCAAACCCCGCTGGATTCCTGGGCAGAGAAGTTCTACCATCCCGCAGGGGTCACTAGTGGGAATCGGTGATGGAAAAGCCTGATCTGGACTTTTAATATTCGCACAAGCACCAAGTAGGAGATCCTTTCCGCCCCGAAGGCGGATGGACATTTGTCCTTTGCCAGGGTGGGCACTGGATGGCGGGCCTGGGCGCAGGTGGGGTAAAGTAGTATGGACTTCTGAAGGGTCGGGCGCTGCCCGGTTTTGAGGCCTCCTTTGGGCCGATTGGGCGGAGTTTGCCCTTCTCCCAGACCTGGAGGGGAGCATCCGGCCTCCAAACGGAGCGGGGCAAACTCCTTTCACCTGCAGCCCCGCCTGCCCCGTACACGGCTCCCGACTTCTTCAATTCCCACCAACTCTGGCTCTGTCTTCCCTGTAGATCTTTTACACCCCCCCCCCCGACATTCAGGCTACGTTTAGAGAAGCAACTCGTGAACCGACGTGTCTGGAGTAGGAAGAGAGCACTGTATCTGTGTAGTCGAAGGTTGTATTTTTGAGGAAACACTTAGAATGAAGATTAAAATCGAGCTAATCCGTTCACAGCTTGACCCTGGCCAAAAACATGTAAAGTAAGAGGGAAGAGAGGGAAAGGGAGAGCAGGAGGGAGAAAGGAAGAGGAACAGAGAGAGGGGGAGAGAAAGAGAGAGAGCAAGAAGGGGAGAGAGAGAGAGAGAGAGAGAGAGAGAGAGAGCACTCTAGGTCGCGATCAACTCTCTCCCAAAGAACTAGCCAAGAGAAAAGATGTCCGTGGGGTCATGGGGTGGAAGGTGGAAGGCTAGGCGGGAAAGACCCTTGCTTCTCCCCTAGGAGAACAAGGACAGAACCCCTGTGTGAGCCTCTGCTCTCTCCAGGTCCTGCCAGATTGAGAGTTCAAGCCAAGTAACCGAATGGTCGACTAGCCCTGGAGGATAAATCCTGTCCCTGAGCAAGAAAACCTGTACTCCAGTGCACTTTCCTGCCTTCTGGACTCGCCCTTTGGCATTTCCTTCCAACCCTCCCCCCAGCCCTCCCCCAGCTACAGACCGCCCCCCCCTCAACCCCTCCTCTCCGCCTCCACCGTTCTCAGAGTCCTGGAAGGGGGGAGTGTGTGTGCGGAGAACCGGGTTCGAGGTCCTCCACCTCCCCTTCGCATCTACAGCCACCCCGAGGCCGCTTGGGCCTCCGGGGCCTTTGCCCTACCAAGCGGCTGTGTGGCGGGGGGGCGGGGGGGCGGAGGAGCGGGGAAGGGGGGCGCTTGCGAAAGCAAACAGCCCTACTGTACATTCTAACCCGACATCCCCCCCCCTCTTGCAACTCCAGCCAGGAGGGAGGAGAGTCGGGTCGTCCCCGGAAAGGGGGAACCTGCGCAACGTTTACAACAGCTCCTCTCATTTGTTAGTTGATTCCGTCTAAAAGTTCGCTATTTATAGGCTACACCGGCCGCCCGAATCCCCGCGCCCGCTTCCCCGGACTAAGCGAGAGCCCGGTCCTGGCGGCGCCCAGCGGCCCGTCTCGGTGTGTCCCGTGATTGGTTCTGTTTGATTTTTCTGCCCTCCCCGCCGCAGGCCACCCGGGAGAAGCCCGCGGGGAGCCCCTGAAACCACCGGCTCGCAGTCGCTGCACCCCAGACCGCGTGAGTTCGCGTCTGAACCACCCACCCCCCGTCCCCCCGCCGCCCCGGGCGCGCGCCGGCGGGAGGGCGCACCGCACGCGCTGCGCCCCCACGCGCACCGGGCCTCCTCTCCCTTCCACCTCCGGCTCTCCCCGCTCCCCGCTTTGATTTCTCCCTTCTGTTTCCTTATTCCACCGCATCTTTGCCGGTCCGGACACCTCTGTCTCAGGCCAGCGCACAACTTCCAGCTGAGTTTGCGCCTAGATTAAAAAAGATGAAACTGGTCTTTACGTGGGAGGCGGGGTGGGCGCGCGTGCTTTATAAAGGAGAAACCTGTGCCTAGCTGGCTGGGGGGGGGGGGGGGGGGTGGGGGAGGCACGTGCTGGAGCCAACCCGGGACGGGGGGGGGGGGGGGGGGGTTGGGGGAGGCACGTGCTGGAGCCAACCCGGGACGCGACCCCGCGATCTGGGGCTGGGAGGTTAGGGGCGTCCGGGTGTGTGTGTGTGTGGGAGACCTTTTCTCCCCAGTGACTCTGTACCCCAAGAATGAGAATGCGGTCGATGCCCACATATCAGGCCATTTGGGGGTATCCTTCGGCGGTACGAGAAACGATCTCTTAATCAAAATCTCGGAACCTTTCTGGGCAGAAAACAAGGGGAGGAGGAAAAGGACGTGGGCTAGGGGTGGGGAGAAAAGTCGGGGGTTAAGTCCCCAAATTCCAAGGAGCCTACTGATCGCTGAGATTCCTTTTTCCCGGCGGCGGATTAGGACAAGACTCGCCTAGAGACAAGCGCTATGGTAGTGATTCCATAGGCCTTGACCTTGTCCTCTTTTTCTAAATGCCAAAGCCTCAGACAAAGTCTCTGGGTCACAGAAGTCCAGTGTCATGGGGTGGGAAGACCGGGAGGGGTTCTCCGAGCTCTAAGCGACCGACCCGTGCGCAAAGGCGCGCGTCTGGCGCCGGGAGAGGGCTGCGCGCGCCCAGCCGCAGCCAGGCGCTTTCTTGCAAACACTCAGCTTCTGGCTTGGTGAGTCAAAGTGCCTTTTCGAGTCTGGACCCGGGCACGACTTTGAGGGGAATGACACGAGGAAGGTTGTGACTTAATTCTGAGTTTGGATCCCTTTGGACAAAAATAAGAGCGCAGGGCTGGGTTAGGAACCAGTGAGTAAAAGTGGGCTTGGCTTTGACTGCACCAGGGCCTGTGCCCTCGGCTATGTGCATCCGGATTAATTTCTTAGGCACCAACACTTTCTCCTAGCATAGAGAATACCACAGTAAGAATCTTCATTTGATCTCGTTCACCGCCCCGACCCCCCCCAAAAATGCCCAAGCATCCTATGTGGCTAGAGTAGTAGGGTATGACGCCCCCCCCCAACACCAAACACCTGTGATAATGCCTTAAGGAGAGGACATAGGCCCCAGGATGTGTGCACTATTCATGCCAAGGAGGTGAAATGCATATGAGGTGCGGTGTTCTTTCAGTCTGTAGTTCCTCCACCCTCCAGTGTTTCTCCTGCCTGAAACCGTCTGGTTCAGACTGGACCCAGGGCGCCCACACCTAGTCCTGAGCTGCACAGATTCTTGATTCTTAGCCCAGTGGGGCCCAATATAGCTTGCGATTCAACTGCCAAAAGTAAAGTTGAGTTTCTGCAAATATCCCTGGGCAGCATAGGGGGACATGGGTAGAGGTGGGTCTTAGAACAACTTCATAGGTAGAACCCAGTGGTGCTGGCCCTAGACGCCAGAATGCCAGGGGCTAGAAGTTCTGTGACTTAGAATCTCTCCTCTGCCCCATTCATCACAGTAAATGCCACTTGGTTTTCCTGTGGCAGGTTTGTCTGAGCTGCTGGTCTTTTGCCTAAGCCCAAAAGGGAAGGGAGGGATGGAAAGAGAAAACAAGGTCAAAGTAAGAAAGATGGAAGTAAAGAAGAGAGAAGAAAGGTAAGATAAAAGGAAAGTTACTGTAAATTTTTTTAAAGGACTGGTTGCTAGCCATTTCTTTTCTTCTCACCTCAAAACAAACAAACAAACAAAAACCCAAGATGTTTAGAAAAGGAAGCAGGTAGCCCAAGACAACCTACCTCACCCCAGTGTCGGAGCTGCCTGTTCATTGATTCAACGGATTCACCCTTTTCTCTTCCTGACTCTTGAAGGCATGGCTGTGAAATATTTGGCTCTGGTGCTGGTCATTGATGGAAAAGGCCAAGTCTTCTATTCTAGATACCCTGACAATGTCACTTGGCATAAACTCAGGGGCTGTTGGGTGGGTGACACTGTGTCAGGCTGCTAGGCTGTAGTGGGAGAAGAGTTCTTGCCTACGTCACAGTGATTATAGGACATTTGTGAGCCAGAAGGCTTTGGTCCACTTTGTCAAAATGCGATCTTCAAAGTTGGGAGCTTCTTTTGCTTGGCAAAGTGAAGTAAACTTCCTTGGGCTCTGAATTCTACTTGAACCCCAGGCAGGGCCCTGGCCTCTTCTCTGTAACTCAGTGGGTCTTTTCTGGCCGGTCTCTTGCTGTTTGTATAACCCCAGATCTCTGGTTTGGCCTACAGTTTGCACTCTAGATCAGAAGTCGTGTCTCTGAGTATGAGTAGAGATGCCATTTCCACAATTCAGATAAAACTAGACAGCAAACTTGGTGGTGTATGGAAAGCAGCTTGTTCCCAAATCCATGAAGGAAGAAGCAGTTTTACTCTCTCTTACTCTTCAGTTTCAAGGAAATCGATACAGTGACAAAAGATTGTTCTTTCCAAATTCTTCAGGTGCATGACCATAAGCCCCTATAAATGACCCATGTGCAGTTTGGCAGCAATAGCTACCTGTGCCCATGTGAGTCCAGATCTCCATCACAGTTATAAGCTATTATTGGCCGTCATTTTACAAATATCCAGCACAGAAAGGCCAAGCAGTCTGTCATTTGTATTTTCCTTAGCTGCTGAAACCACAGGATGGGATGGCCAACTTGAACTGTGCCAGTCCAACATCCTCATATTCCTGTAGTATACCTGCCTGGCCTCCCTTTCTCAGCCCCATCTCCAATCCTTCAGAAACTAGCCCATCTTTTCTACTTCCTCAATGTCTCCCTTTTCCTAACTAAACCTTTGACTAGAACAAAGAAATACCAAAGAAATACAAAGGTGGAACAGTACCTTTGGTCTTCTCTTTTTACACTCTGACCCTAATACTGCCTTTTTTTTTTGGAGGGGGGAGGCTCACAATGGGCTACCCTCCTTCTTCCAACTTCTTATCTTTAGAGGTGTCAGCTTTAGTCTCCTTGTAGGATTTCAGTTGATTACTTAATTTATACATCTTCAAGAAAAGAACTGAAGCCTGAAACAGGGATGGCAGGAATAAAAGGTGAGGAGAAAACCCAGAGAAAATGGAGTGCTCTATTGGACAAAGGATTTTGACTAACTCCCTCTTCCTCCTGTTAGATGTCACTGGTCTTAGATTTCTTTTATCGGCCTTTATTTTTAATGTAGGTGGCTAATGTAACCACAGGTGGAGGTGTATATTCTAGTTGAGCCTGTCAGTATAGGAACTTTGGACAGCTAGGCAACCTGTAGTCTTCAGTGCCAGCTCTGTCTTTCTGAATTTTAGAAATCAAGTAAAGTGTTTGTTTTCCATCAAGCTCCCATTCCTCTTCGACAGTTTGGTTTCAATTTCTTTATTTCTCATATTTCCTTCCAATAACAGCACCCGAGCCAGATGTGTTTAGCTTCTGTGAGGCAACTTATTAGTACCACAATTCTCTAGGTAATTCTGGCTGAAACTGCCTTGGTTTGCACCTGAATTAGACATACTGTACTTGAGAGGAAAGTGAGGATTAAAAAAACAAACTTGAATTATTCAGATCCTCACCGCCCTTTTTTTGCCCGTTTGAAATCTGTCTGGTTATAGTAATTTTTAAGTACACACATCATAAAAGATAAAAAATGACCTCCTACGTAGAAATATTTGAGATTTCTTTAAAAAATATGTTTTAATGTATGTTTGGATGCTATTCTTTTGGAATCAATTGACAGCTGGACTTAAATTTCAGGACCTTCTCTTTAACTTTACCTACTTTTACTTTTTTTAATTCTCTGAACTTGCAGTCGACTGCTGTTACATTTACTTAAATTAAATATTTTAAATATTTTAACATTTAAATCTCAAGTACTTTAATTTTAATTTTTCTACCTGAATGAGCAACTTGACAGAAATGCACAGTTCAGAAAAATTATATCTGAAACTTATAATAAATTCCAGTGAGTTGTTCATTTAAGCTGTATTTTCTTGTCAACAGTCTAATAATAAAAAGGACACTTGTTTGTGAGACACAGAGACACACACGTATTTTTTTAATAGGGAGATATATTTAATAATTACTTTCTTCCAGTGTTTTTTATTTTTAATATGATACATTGTTGTTCAAATTAATGAAGTATTCTAATCATTGATCTTCACAATTCTTGTCAGAGTAATTAATACAGTGATTACAGATTGCAGATTTTAATGTCATTTAGGAGGGAGAAGTTTTCACCCATATTGCTGATGGTCAGATTGGTGAAGCTTTTGACAGGGAACATTTAGAAGTAGAGATGTAGTTGTTTCTCCTAGCAAACTGACAAAACGAGAGTGCCACTCAAGAGCAAAGGGCGGATGGCGAATGGCACAAAAAAATAAGTGCAATGGGAGAGTTTTCAGTTACTCTCTTCGAGATGTAGTTTTTACTCTTTGAAATTGTTGGTATCAGAGCTGGGGGTACAGTTCAGTGCCAGAGAGCTTACCTAATGTGTGGGATGCCCTCAATTAGATCTCCAGCACAACAAAAACTAAAACTGAAAATTTATTCAGGTGATAGAATCATGAAATTATATTGTATGGGAGAAAATGTTCATAATATTAGGTAGGGTTTTTTATTATGTATTCTTCATTCCTTTATTATTTATCTTTTATTCTTTAGTTCTTTACTCACATTTATGTCTGTTATTTTTATTTTTTATTGCTATTACAAAGATGATATACAGAGGGGTTACAGTTATGTAAGTCAGGTAATGAATACATTTCTTTTTGAACAGTGTTACCTCTTCCCCTGTTTTCTCCCAGTTTTTCTCTCCTGACTGCCTCCACCTTAAGTTGTATAATTCTTTTTCAGCATAGTGTCTAGTGAGTATCACTGCTATATTTATTTATCCTTTGTCCCACCATTTTGGTGTTTCCCTCCACAAAAGAGATAAACTTAGATAAAAGACAAAAGGTACAGAAAACAAAAACAGCAACAAAGGAGGGAAAACAAAAGCAAAATAAAAAATCCTTTCATTTCCATTTCTTGGAGTTCATTTCAATAAAAATCATTTTATATGGTCATGAGCCTTGGTGATCCTCTCCTGAGAATATTCTCTTTTGTCTCACTGTGTGAATATCTAGAAACCTGTGTAAATGTGGCAAAATTCACACATCATACAATTAACCATTTAAATCGTATTAAAGCACCTGAACTTCCAAACCTATCATTCCTCCCTCCCTTCTTAGGCCCTGTATGTACTTCAGCCCCATGGGTGTACCTGTTCTGAGTATTTCATATCAAAGAGATTACATAATACGTGAAATTTCACTTGATGCAGTACTACCAAGATTTATTCATGCAGTAACCTGTGTTTATGGCTGAACAATCCTGGATTGTATGGATGGATCCACTTGGTTTATGTGTTCATCAGCAGATGGACGTTTTGACTGTTATCGGGAATGCTGGGTGAACATCTGTATGCCAAGTTTTGTTTCAATATGTTTTCAAGTTCTCTGGTGTATGATTTTTGTAACCCACCAATCTGCTTTCTTCATCAAATGTGCAATTTTAGATTCATGCCAAAATTGTATGAGGGCTTTAATTTATCTACATTGTCACCAATGTCATCACCACTTCCTTCCTTCTTTGTTTAATGATAACTGTAGGAGTGAGTGTAAGTATTGTTGTTCAATTTACATTCCTCTGAGAACCAACCATGCTGACCATCTTAGCCATTTGTATCTGTTCATTGGAGAAGTGTCTACTCAGAGCTTTTGCTCAGTTCTAAATTGTGAGTTTTGTTTCTTGGTTATACTCAGGAACTTGAGTTTGCTAGGTAGGTACTCTTCCACTTAAATTAAGGGCTGCTCCCAGCCCTTAACTTTTTTTCCTCACTTGTCTTTTTCATGTTGAATTGTAAAAGTTTTAATGTCTTTTAAATACTAGAACCTTATGAACTAGATGAGTTGATATTTACATTTTCTTTATTCCTGTGACTTTCTATTTTCTTGAGAATGCCTGTAAGTCATAGAGATTTTAAATTTTGAGGAATTCCAATTTAGCAGTCACTATTTCTAGTTAGACACAACATACAATTTGGGGGGGGAGGGCTTGGTTATGGGACTTGAATTCAGGCCCTTTCGCTGACATTTTCTGCTCAAGGCTGGCATTCTACCACTTTGAGCCACAGCCCCACTTCTGGTTTTCTAGTGGTTAATTGGAGGTAGGAGTCTCACAGACTTTCTTGCCTAGGCTGGCTTCGAACTTCAATTCCTCAGATCTGTCTCCTGAATAGCTAGGGTTATAGGCGTGAGCCTCCAGCACCTGGCACACTCAAAAACAGTTTAAAAGAATCATAGGTAAACAGAAGACTCTTGTACTGCTCAAGCAACTTTAACCAATCCAGATTATCAGGGAGTACATAATGTTACTCCTGTTGTTCAAGGAAAGGAAATATGTAAGTCTACATTGACCTTTTTATTAGAAAAAGTCCTGACTTATTCAGATAAGATGTCTCCCTTCGTGAATGAGATCTTTTATCTTGAGATGACAGTCATTGTTATTTTTAAAATTATCACTATCAAATTCATCTACCAAGAAATTTCAAATAATCTTCTCTGTTTAAATAACATTAAGGATCTGCCTTAAACCAACAAGAACCAGGAAAATCAAAGCAAAGGTTGACAGGGTGTTCCTAACTTAGCAGTCGGTAGCACACAGGCCCCAAAAGTCATGTGACCTACTTGTAAAGTCCCTGGAAGAAAGGTCTTGGCGTCCAAAGAGAAAGTAAATTATTTCAAAACATTGTTAAGACAAAATTTAAAAGAGTAAAGATAGAAATAGATGTTATAGAATGGAAACACTCCCACTATCTAAAAATAGTTACTTACGGACACTTTACAGATTAAAAATAAAACATACTGTGTTTTGAATCAGGTCTTTATTTAATATTTAGTTATTGAGTGAGAAGACCTGTTGCAAACATATGTGTAGAGATCTCTGATCTGCGATGTCAGTATGTGGGCCAGATTTCTGAATGTGTTATTTTATGGAGGATTATTTAGTAAAGCACTGAACACTTCATAAATGCCCACCCACTTCTTTGTGGCCCATGAGTAAGCACACAACTGTTATCCCTACTTAATCTTGAAGGATCTCTACAGAAACTTTGTTTCCCAACCTTTACCTCTTGCTGAGCATATGTGAAGCCCTCAGATCAATCTCCAAAGGCAAAACAAGAGATGACAGATAGATCAACAGACAGATAGACACACACACACACACACACACACACACACACATCATACATATGAAGTTCTCAATTCTACACAATAGACACTATTATTTCTTCCCATTTCATAGATGAGGAAACTGAGGCACTTTACTAAACAAGTGAATGAGTATAAATAGGAAATATTGTAGACACCTTGTTAATAACTGGAGATGAGTTGTCTATCCCTTTGTCTTTTAGGTCATTTTTTAAAAATCATTGTAAAATATGGGGAGTTGTTTTTTGTTTTATTTAATGCACAGGAGGTAATTACCAAGCACTATCTAATCTCTTCCCAAAAGCTGTCTTCAGAACATGTCACAAAGTTGGGATATAATCGACTCAGCCTTTAGTAATTTCCAAATATTTATGCTATACATTTGGGCCAAGTCCCTCAATAGGTCCAGCAGTTCAGTCACTAAAAAGGTCTTCTGAAAGAAGAGAGAAATGGGTATGTACAATATCCCAGTGTGGTGTCATTATACATATTCCAGTGCATCCAGTTTTGAACCATCTAATGATTTTTAATGACAATACTTTATTAGCAAGCACTTTCCTTCTCTAAATACATCAATACCAACCAGAGTGTTTACTCTAGTGATCTGCCTGTTTAAGACTGAAGAGTCTGTTCTTTGAAGGTCTGATAGCAAGCAGAGGAATAATGAATATGCTGTGGCCAATGTCCTTTCTATAGCTTGATCTTCACCATGAATTGGCAAATTATGGATCCATAAGCCTGAGCCTAATGTGCTGTGGAACCGTCTGCCAGGCTGGTCGATGTGGATCTAGTCTTCCTGGTCCAGCCCTGTTTTCTCTGTCTTTGCATAGTCAGCAGAAATCCTTTTCATGCTGTTCATACTTCTGTGTTGCAAAAGGTATTAGAATACTTTAGAACACTGAAGTGCTGCAAACTTACGTTTTGAGCAATGTGTGTTTGCTCCCTCTCTGCTAGGTATTAAAACTGACCTCTCTTCCTTTTACAAGTCTATGAGATAGATGGGTAGGTTGCTAGGTGGATAGGTTAAGAAACATGTTATGGATTCCACAGAGAGTAAGACTACAGATGATGCCTGGGCCAAACAATGCATGAGGGTATACATCAGCAAGCCAACGCAGCCTGTGATCAAGTCCAGGACTCTTCACCACTAGGGTCTGCTGGTTAGCACATCTGATCATGTGTGGTGCCTGAATGCTTGTGTCAGATTGACTTGCATTATTTGTGTAAAAATGTACATTCCTGGGTCCCTGCACTAGAAGTGAGGGCTTCCTCAGGACCCAGGGTTTTAGTGATATACCTAAGAAATTCTTATACAGAGCAGAATTTTAAGCATTACTAGTTTAGATATTATGCTAAAGATTGTTTGGGGAAGCTGGGTGCCAGTGGCTCATGCCTGTAATCCTAATTACTTAGGATGCAGAGATCTGGGATCATGGTTCAAAGCCAGCCCAAGCAGGAGTCAGTGTGACTCTGAACTAAGTATCCCCTACTCCTCCCACAACAAAAAACCCAAAATAGAGCTCTGGCTCAAGTGGTATAGTACTAGCCTTGAGCAGAAAGCTCAAGGACAATGTCTAGGCCCTAAACTTAAGCCCCAGGACCCGAACACACACACACACACACACACACACACACACACACACTAAGGAGAGATAAGGAAGTTTCTGGCTACACATAAATACTGTGAACTTTTAATAATTACTTCACAAGATGGAAGATTTTTAAAAAAAATATTTAATTTAATTTTACTGTATGGTATTGGGTATCAAACTAGGGCTGTGCATGCCAGATTAAGTTCTCTGTCACTGATCTATATCCCAGCATCAAGCTGGGTGATGGTGGAATACTCCAAAATCCCAGCTACTCAAGAGGCTGAGACTTGGATGATTGTGATTGGAAGTATTATTACTTCTATTTCTAGTGAAACAGGAAAATGGTGGACTAAAAGCAGGAATCAAGTGGTAAGGCATCAGTCTAACAAGCAACTTAGTTGTGCAAAAATCAGTTCAAACCTTAGTAGGAGAGAGAGAGACAGAGAGAGAGAGAGAGAGAAACAGAGAAACAGAGACAGAGCAACAGAGACAAAGAGGCAAAGAAACACACAGAGAGAAAGAAAGAGACAGAGAGAGAGCAACAAAGTAACAGAGACAAAGAGGCAGAGAAACACAGCGAGAGAAAGAAAGATAGAGAAAGAATTTCAAAATAAATTTTAAGTTTGGGGAATCCTTTTTTTTTTTAAGGTACTCTATATAAACATGTGTCATGAAAAGAAACCGTCATGTTTTTACCACATAGTTTTACAAAGTCCTTCCTGTGGGACTCTACTTCTATAGAATAGTCAATTATTCATGAAAATGTCAGATACTATGAGAAGCATTTGAGAAACAGCAGCAAAGAAAACATTATGGCCTGTGACTTCATGGAAGCATCTTACAGTCTATGGAGAAAAGCTTAAGGAATAATGGGTTGCTCAGTTCTCTTGAGCCCTGTATGTACAAGTATGTCCTGTGAATATTAGATTTATGGTATGCGATATTTCCTATACTTACTGAGCTCTCTTTATAGAAAACCCAAACTAAAACCAAACCCACATGTAAAACTCCTAGAGTGAGAGATGTCCAGAACACTTATGTGAAATCTTGTAGCCCCTGGAAAGCCCAGGGCTTGGGCACTGGTTATAAATATGGAGTATCTCATAAACATGGAACCGCACGTACCACCTTCTACAGGACGGTATGTTGTCCTGACATCGTAGCAAGCACTGAGCTCTGAGATAAGCAATGGGCAGAATTTAGTCAAAATCATGGTGTTCAGGGATACAGCCCAGTTCCCTGACTGTCTTCAGAGTGTATTGATTGGATTTCAGGCATGGAGCGATCCTGGATGTGTCTCTGGTTTCTCCACCTGGGAATTGATAAAGGCAGAAGAATTGTTTTAGTGTCCTGCAAAGATTCTGAGGCCATCTTGAATCAGCTGATCTGAGGAGAGTCTCCCAGCTTTTGGCTCAATGTGTAGTTAGGAGATTTCTCCAGCAGACTTAACTATACCCCCTGTTTATGCATCATCTACTTTTTATCGAGACAGTTGTTAGGAAAATGAGAATGTAGGCATTTTTAGTGGGCTAACCAAACTCAGCCACCTTGTCTTCTTATTCTTTTCCTCTGGCAGTGACTACTTCTAAACAGAACATAGTGATTTGGCAGCTGCTTAGACTGCTCAAGAGTTGTTCCTTTACATGATGGATGGATTTAAATAGTTTGATTATTGACGCTTATCAAATTATCCAGAAACCTGCCACATCACTACCTTGATGCATGCACTTGGACAGTTGTTAAAGAAGCTTTTGAAAATTACTTATTTTTCTTGGGCATTGTGCTATTTAAAGATTTGTTACTTTATTTTTTGTTTAGTACACACTTTATTCAGAAGCAAGTCTTAACCATACGAGCCTTCTTATGATTAGGCAAAGTGAAAAAAAGAAATATAGAAATATCTCAAAGTTCAGATAGTTACCACTTGACTGTTTAACTACTTGAGACAAATGCTTCTTGCCCCTTTTCAAGATTTTAGTTTTTTTTCTCCTTTGTGAAAAGACCCTAAATCTCTAAGAGTTGACCTTAAGTTCAAAGACTAAATAGAGTTTACTCATGTAATTACTTTAAACAAAGAGGAGTTAAATACAGTTACCACCTTTAGAAGATTACTTACATCCTATACTTGCTTAGAATAGCAAGTATAGGAGGTATAGTGTATATAGTGAGTACTCTTGTTGGCTAAGCAAATAAATATCAGATAAATGCTAAATGAAAAGGTTATATAAGCATTGTGATGGCATTAAAAAGAGCTGAATCTTGTCATGAAGAATTAGAGAATGCTTTCTCCACCAGATTGCTTTGAAAAGGTGTAGGTAGAGTTGGAACAGCAACAAAAGAAAAGATATGTACCTAGGTTTTTTTTTTTTATACAACGACAAGAATGCAAGTAAAAATACAGAAGTAAGCAATAGAAGGTATATTGGGACAAAATAGAATCATATTTAGATGAAGGAAGAGAGGAAACCAACAGGGAATTAGGAGAGAGCTAATGTATTTGAGAAGCCCATAGGTGTCTAAAGTGTTGGGTTCATTATCCATCTTTCAATCCTCATAGCCAAGGAATATATTGTTATTATAAAGTTAGTCCAACATATCCATTGTGTAGCTTCTCAGCTGGGAAGTAAATACTATGGGAGACATTTCTCAGGCTGCTTCGCAGCTACTTGGGGTCAAGTTCTCAACCATGGAAAGTTAAGACGTATATGGGTTCTTTCCAACATGGAATTTGGGAAGGAAAGAGCTATAAATGAAGCACCATGAGATCTAAGGGGAAAAATAACTTGAGATAAAGGAATCCGGGTCTTGCTGAATCTGTGCTTGGGCTCTACTTGAATGAGAAAGAAATTTGGGGAGAGTTAAACTACTGAGATGTAGAGATTTGTCTTTCACAGCAGCTAGAATTACCTTGAATAACACAGATATTCTTACAGCTGTATACAAAAAAGAATCATAGCTGTAAATCACTATCATACAACTAATAAGAAGTAAAGTAAGACTAGGTTGCAAATCATGTCTTTCTTTGGATCATTTCTTTTTTATTTTATTCCTACTGGCTTAACACTGACTCCATACTAATGGCTACTAGTTCTCTGATACTAATAGTAGTTCTCTACTAGGTCAGATCTCTTTTTTTGCAGGTCAAGACAGGTGCCTGCAATTGTCTATGGAATACTTATACTTGAAAATCTATGTAGTTTAGAATAAAAAAATAAAGCTCTTACTTAATGAATTAAGTAGATTCTTTTTTTTTTTTAATAGAGTAAGCCACCTAACAAGGGGATGATTGAGTGAGCCTGTCTGCTTCATGGACCACTTGATTCTTCCTATATTGTTTTCCTGACACCCCTCTGGGTGTTGCATTCTTTACATAGTTAGAGCTAACCCAAGTCCCAGTTATCTGAGATGAAATCCAGGACATGAAATTTCCTTTTGCAAGAGTGACACGCATTTTCCTTTCAAGAAGGGATACTCTTGTATTTTTTTTTTTTTGTCAGTCTTGGGGTTTGAATTCTGGGCCTGGGTGCTGTCCCTGAGCTCTTCAGCTCAAGGCTAGTGCTCTACCACATGAACACACAGCACCACTTCCAGTTTTCTGGTGGGTTATTGGAGATAATACTCTCATGGACTTTCCTGCTCCAGCTGGCTTTGAACCTCGATCCTCAGATCTCAGCCTCCTGAGTAGCTAGGATTATAGGCGTGAACCACCAGCGCCCAGCTACTCTTGTATTCATATTGTCTTCTCAAGAGGATGGCCATGTGATCATCTGGTGACAGACAGCTTCTCTACAAGGCTGGACAGGGTAGTTATTGATAGGTGATTGCAGGCACAGTTACGATAGTATTTAGTGATAGAGGAGGGAAAAGTGAAGTTCAGAAATAACCATCATTCTGGTACTTAGGTATCAATTCTCAATGGATTTAAAACTGTACTCAGCCATCTACCTATACTGACTTCTCATCTTGTACTCTCTCCCTTGATTAATAGTCACATTACCTTCTCAGAAGCCCAAAGAACAGAGTAACAGACATTGAGTCTTTTACCTTACTCTCATTTTAATCTCTCTTGAAATGGCCCCCTCTACTTAATCCCCTACTCCTGCCTGATTCATGACTTATCATATCTCATGTAGACTTGTAGGTGTGGCCTCTTAACTGGTCACTCACTGTCTAGTATCTACCTATCAAGGACATCTTTCATACTACCAGGAGAGTGATTTTTCTAAAATGCAAATCTGATCACCGTTTCACTCCCCCCTCCCTTTTTTTTTTTTTTTTAATTTTACAACCCTTCAGTGATTTCCCATGGCAAAAGTCCAAATTGCTGTGCGGAGCACAAAAGGCCTTCTGTGGTTTTGCCCCTGAATCTCTCCAGCTTCCTTTTTGACACTTTGTGATTTCCCTCTCCCCCACTCCCAAACAGAGCACGTCCACAGCTCAGTTACACTGAGTGATGGCAGACTGTTTCTTGTCTTCCTGTATCTGCTCATATGTTCCTCCTGCCTGATAAATGATTATAAACCCTTCAAGCCCCAACAAAGCTGTCCCATCTACTGTCTGGGATGTTAACTCTCACCCAGGAAAAGTTCATTCCTCTTTCATTGTTATGATTTAGTTATTCCTCAGACTTTCCTGTACCGTAAATATTGTGATAGCCTTGAAATGATAGACAGAAGAAACAGGATCAGATGGACAGATGGAAAAAGGGAGGGAGGGAGGGAGTAAGGAAGGGAAGATGGGAGGAAGGTAAAATAGAAGGAAGGTAGAGAAGCAAAAAAGGAAAAAAGAGAGAAATGAGTCCAATATCCCTCTAAAGGGCATTCTCCTAGTTACTTAACTTCCTTCTTGTAGGCTTAACTTCTTAAAGGTCTCACCACCTCCTAATAGTGCTATAAACTGATGGCCAACTCTTTAACGCATGGGGCTTTGTGGGGAAGCACTTTTAAATTTTAAACTGTTTAAGTTGCTTTGGAAAAAGTCAGGAAGCCTCATCTCACTCATTTCTATTCTTACACATTTCTATTACATATGCATCATAGTTACTATATCATAATTACCTCTGTGTGAGATTTTTTTAGTAGATTGTGAGCTCCTCAAAGGAATGGAGCAATACTTATTATTGGTCACCTTTTTTATTCTTTTTTGTATATTTTTATTGTAAAAATATGTAAAAATACTGTACAGAGGGGTACAGTTACATGAGCAAGGTAATGAGTACATACCCTATTGAGCATTGTTGCCTCCTCCTTTGTTTTTCCCCTACCATCCCTTCCCTCCCACCTCCACAACTATCATTCTTATATATCCAGTACCTATTTCTGTGACTGTACAGAATATTTGCCAAGTAAATTTTGTGAATAATCTAACTGACCCTCAGGCTCAATAGATTTCTCCCATACCAGTAATAGGTAGAAAGGGGAGGAATAACAAAGGAAAAAAAGACTAGGAAGAGAAAGAGGAGGAGTAGGAGGAAGAGAAGGAAGGAAAAAAACAGGAGGAGGAGAGAGAGGAGGAGGAGACCAAAACTGGAAAGGCAAGTTGGGGATCAATTGTATAGTGTTTTCAATCCCTGGCTAAGAAGCTACATTATGACATAAAATGTAATTAAACCTCAAGTTTACATTTACTATCCAAGCCAACCTTTGTTTCAAATAATGCTTGTGTTATATTTAAAATCCTGTAATGTTTACTCAAGGGACATTCTCTCCTAAGTAAATAAAAGCCAGCCAAGCTACAAGAAAAATACAAAGATCATGCTATATAGAAAGCAACTATGTCTTTATGCTGCAGGACCAAATGAAAATACAAGAGATTCACAAGAAAAAGGTTGGGATATGCAAAACAGTATTACCAATATTATTTATTTGTTTGTTTGTTTATTTATTTTAGCTTGCTTTCTTTTCATTCTGTGTTGAAGGTTAAGATTTAGGGAATAGGGCAGATCTAGGGAAATGTAGAAATTTACATAGACTGTTGCTGTACTGTTTTCACAGTATGTATCTGAAGAGATTAATGTGGAAGGGTTACCACTGTTTCTTGGGCTTAGTGAAGGAATAGCATTTTCAATCTGTTGAATTTAGTTATAAGCATACAGTATCTATTATATGATGAGACAAAGCTTAATCTGTAAATGTACCTCAAAGTGTTTGGGCTTAAAATTGACCTTTGCAAGACTTTGTCTGAATTCATTTTGTATACAATGATGAATGGAGCTGTTTTGTTTTTGTTTGATTTTTTTTATTGTGGGGCTTGAACTCAGACCCTGGGTACTGCTCCTGAGCTTTTCCTGTTCCTGTTCTTTTTGCTCATGGCTAGTGCTCTATTACTTTGAGCTACAACACCACTTCTGGTTTTCTGGTGGTTAATGGGAGATAAGAGTCTCAAGGACTTTCATGCCTGGACTGGCTTTGAACTGCAATCCTCAAATCTCAGCCTCCTGAGTAGCTAAGATTATAGGCATGGGTCACCAGCACCCAGCCTGTTTTAGTTTCATTAACCCATAGTGGAATGCAAATTGTTCTAACTGAAAGCTTGAAAATAGATACATCGTCCTTTATTATTTTATTACAAATATTTATTTTTAAGACCCTTCACCTACCCCAATATGCAATATAAAGACAATTGATATGAAAGAATGCATCCCTCCCCCATTTGTGTGTGTGTGTGTGAGTGTGTGTGTGTGTGTGTGTGTGTGTGTATGTGTGTGTGTGTACTGGTACTAGGGCTTGAATTTAGGGCTTGAGCACTAATATTAGCTTTTTCCATCAGGGGTATATCACTTTACTACTTGAGCCATAGAACTCTTCTAGCTTCTTGGTGATTAGAGATAAGAGTTTTTGTTAATATTCAAGTGCTTTCTTTCTTCCTTTCTTTCTTCCTTCCTTCCTTCCTTCCTTTCTTTCTTCCTTCCTTCCTTTCTTCCTTTCTCTTATTTATTTATTTTTGGGTCTGGTCATGGGGCCTGAATTCTGGGCCTGGGTGCTGTCCCTCAGCTATTCAGCTCAAGGCTAGCGCTCTACCACTTGAGCCACAGCACCACTTCTGGCTTTTTTCTTTTTGCCTATGTGGTGCTGAGGAATCAAACCCAAGGCCTCATGCATGCAAGGCAAATGCTCTACCACTGAGCCACCTTCCCAGCCCCTCTTTTATTTTTTTTCTTGTTTTTTTTTTTTCTTATGTGGTGCTAAGGAATCGAACCCAGGGCCTCATGCATGCAAGGCAAGCACTCTACCACTGAGCCACCTTCCCAGCCCCCCTCTTTTATTTTTTAAATTGTGAAAATACCGTACAGAGGGGTTACAATTACATGGGCAAGGTAATGCGTACATTTCTTTTTTTTTTTTTTTGTCCGTCCTGGGGCTTGAACTCTGGGCTTTGGTGCTGTCCCTGCGCCCAGTGCTCTACCACTTGAGCTACAGTGCCACTTCCGGTTTTCTAGTGGTTTATTGGAGATAGGAGTCTCACAGTCTTTCCTGCCAGGGCTGGCTTTGAACCGTGATCCTCAGTTCTCAGCCTCCTGAGTAGCTAGGATTATAGGCGTGAGCCACCTGCACCTGGCATGAGCACATTTCTTATCAAGTATCGTTGCCTCCTCCTTTGTTTCCTCTTCCCATCCCTTCCCATCTCTACTCGCCCCCCAACACCCCCTCCCACCAGAGTTGTAAAGTTTGTTTTTCAACATAACGACTTGTACATCTCATTGTTGCAATGGGTCCACCTGTATCCCTATTTAAACGATTTGTTTTTTTTTTCCCCTTCCCCTCCACAAATTATACCAACATCAAATACAGTGAAAACAGGGGTTATATCGTGGGGGAGAGTTTTATGGACTTTGCTTCATGGGTTGGTTTAGAACAATGATCCTCAGATCTCAGCCTCCTGAGTAGCTAGAATTACAGGTCTGAGCCCCTGGGACTCAGCATTGTGTGCATATTTTGCATGTGTAGTTAAATAGATTCTTTTATAGAGTTGTGCAAGTCCTATCTAATGTGAGCAGAGAGAACAAGACAGTGGTTAACATGAATGAGCCTACAGTTTCTTCATGTCCATCTTCATGATGAAAATCAGAATTGAGCATCAGGTAACTGACAGCCCTATCATATTGATGCTAATGATGGACCATGGCAAGTCTGACCACATACAGCTAGCTATTGAACCTGAGGTTCAGTCTATACAGGACTTCATACTATCCAAGACTTTTCCAGTAACTTCAGTCTACACAGAGAGGCAAGCTGTCGGTAAGTCTTAGAGTGGTTAGTATTTGTATTAAGAGGTTTAGTAGAGTGACTAAGAGTCTGGAATCCTGAATTGGATAGCTGGGGTTCATTTTCTTCCCTCAACCATTTATTAGGGTTTAACCTTGCGCTGGTTCTATAACTCACTGTTTCTCAGTTTTCCCACATGGATGATGGGATAAATATATATTTACTGCAAAGTTTGTGGGGGAATAAAGGTTGCTTATCCTGAAAACAGCATCTAGCACATAATAAACAATGGTTTATAGTTGCTATTGTAAGATTAGGAAGATAGTGAAGAGACAAAGATAGATTTGTGAAGGTAAGGTCACTAGAACTTTTCGTGAATTGTAGAACATTTTGAACTTTTTTGTGAGGCACTAAACATCCATTATTTGATAGATCTTTTAAACAGAATTGTTCTAGGGATTGCTATCTACAAATACTCTTAAGTATTGAGAGTATAAAAAAAAATTTGCCACTTGCTGGTGGCTCACACCTGTAATTCCTAGCTACCCAGGAGGGTGAGATCTGAGGATCACAGTTCAAAGCCAGCCTGGGGAGTAAAGTCTGTGATACTCTTAGCTCCATTTAATCAGGAAAAGCTGGAAGTGGTGCCACAGCTCAAGTGGTTAGAGCACTAGTCTTGAGCAGAAGGAGCCCAGGGACAGTGCCCAGGCTCAGAGTTCAAGGCTCAGGACTGACAAAAAAAATCGTTCAGAGAAGCTGAGGATAAAAGTGTTATTTAGAAAAGAATAAAGACCTCAAGATGAGTCAGTTTGGTGACGTGAAAGTAAAAAATAAATTTCTTTTTTTTTGGTCGGTCATGGGACTTGAACTCTGGGCCTGGGCACTGTCCCTCAGCTCTACAGCTCAAGGCTAGCACTCTACCACTTGAGCCACAGCGCCACTTCCAAAAATAAATTTCTTAGATTGGCTTTGGGAATGGGATTATTAACATACATTATAACAATACCAAGTAATTTTTGAGTGCTCACTGTATCCCAAGGTCTTACTTAATTTTATTTCATTATTTAATGTCACTGAATTCTCTAACTGTCTAGCTTCCTTTAGCTCTTACAATACTCCAGGAAGTATCATTATCTCCACCTTGCTTGTAACTGGACTGAGGCTCAGAGAAGTCCTGTGGCTTTGTAAAGATTTCAACATTGCTTAGTACCAGAATCAATGTTTGAACTCAGTTGTAGCAATATTTTTAACCTCTATGCTGTATTTCCCTCTGTATGCTGTTATTTATATGAATAAATAGCATCATTATGAAATCTTTGGTTTTACAAAGCACTTTGAAAGCCTTCTAAGTGAAGTATTCTTTGAGTATTTATTTTCTGGCAAGAGAATTGAGGCTTAATGAGATTGGTTCATTTTTTTTCCTGGAATTATTCAGTTCGGACATCTTCCATTCTTCAGGCTCCACGTTTTTTTAAATTGGCCATAATTCTCTAACAGTAGAGATTCTTGTCTCTGTCAATGCCAACCTACCCTTAATCCACTTGGTAGATGCAGAGAAAGAGAGAGACAGAGACAGAGAGAGACAGAGACAGAGACAAAGAGACAGGCAGAGATAGAGACAGACAGACAGAGACAGAGAGACAGAGACTGAGACAGAGACAGAGAGAGGCAGAAAGATATATATAGAGACAGACACTGAGAGAGAGATATGGAGAGAAAGTTAGAGGGTGAGAGACAGAGAAAAAGAGAGAAAGACAGAGAGAGAGTGAAGGGGAACAGAGATATGGAGAAAGACTGACAGATAGACCGGCAGATAAACTCAGAGACTTAATAGAGACATGGGTAGGGCCAGAGCAAGCATCCAGAATGTGAAGAGAAGAGCAGAGCTATAACTATGCTCATAAGCTCTTTAAAAATAGAAAGTAGTTGGGCATGGTGACTCACGCCTATATTCTTTGCTACTCAGAAGGCTAAGATCTGAGGACAGAGGTTCCAAGCCAGCCTGAGCAGGAGAGTCAGTGAATCACTTACCTCCAGTTAAACACCAAAAAATGCTGGAAGTAGACCTGTGGCTCAAGTGATAGAACATTAGTTTTGAGCACAAAATCTCAAAGACAGCACCCAGGCTCTGAGCTCAAGCCCGAGCCCCAACACACACAAAACAAGTCCAAAATGTCTTAGCTGCCACAATCTTAGTCACATGCCTGACTGCCTTCATTTTCTGCCCTTCATCAACGATGTCAAATTTATAATAGAACATTCTGAGATGACGGGTATTGACATACTGAAGGTTAGTAATAGAGAATTATTTTCTCAATAGGTTTGTAGGACATAGTATTCATTCCAAATATTGCAATCTTATATTTCAAATAAAGCCTCAGTACACTGAAAACCTTCTGCTTTTTGGTAAAACATTGCATGTTAAGCAGAAGCTCACTTTTCTAAACACATAAGGAAACTCATGGGTTGTTATTAGTTTGGTCTGAATTAATAGCAAATCATTACACTCTTCCTGGGACTTTGCCAGTAGGCTGATAAGACCTGCCAGCCATCACTGTTATCCATGGTGATGACTTTATGACGTTACACATTCCTCTCAAGATAATTAAGATATTTATATCCATAAAATGGAAAAGTGCCTATCTTAATCTATTTTATCTATAATGTCTACATAGAATCCAGACATTTTAACAGGCTGAGTATGAGATCAGATTCTTAGAAAAAAAAACACATTAATAAATCTTTCATCCAGTCTTCTCTCCCTTCTACATCCACTTATAATAAAAATTGCCATTGAGAAATATCCTTAAAACTACTAGCCTATGAATTGGATGTCAGCCTGATGCATTCATTCATCAACTTTACATTGAAAGTCAGCCAGCTCTAAGCACAGTCATTCATTAACTCATTCTTCATTAACGCATTCATTCATTCATTGATCAACTCTGTATTGAGCTAGCACAGTTCTGCATTCTGGATAGTAAATGAAACAAGCAACAGTTCTGGGGCTCAAAGAGATTATGTTGTAGTTGACACATAGTGAATAATATGTGGGGAAATACAGAAGGGAAGGAATAGGAGATCATGAGAAGTTCTCTTGAAAGGGGACAAAATACAAAATGTTGAAGAGGACAGAGATGGCATTTGTAAGAAAAGGACTTTCTGCAGGAAATGAGAAAGATAGCTTTACAGGAGTCTGGGAAAAGTGTTTCATAAGGAGGAACTAGCAATACACAGGTGCTCAGGGGAAGCATGCTGGTATGTTGCAGCAAGAAGGACAATGAGGGTAGATCACAGAGAACAAAAGAATGAGCATCAAAGATGGAACAGAGAATGTATCTGGTATACTTGGGTTCAGAATGTTTACAGATCAAGTCTGAACCCTGCTAATTCATTACAGTTAGTGTTAGTCAGCACACCTAGACTGATGTTAACACAGTTTGTTAACACATGAAGGAAACTTTTGGGCATTCTTATTTAAGTGACAGTTATACTCTCATTCTGTACAATAATAATGTACCTGAAAAGTTATAGATGACTTGAATTGGGGTCCAGTAAATTATATTCAGGATGAACTCAGATGTAATGCCAGTGAACCTATGGGATATTATCTTATGGAATAAAGCAAGTCAGATTTGTTGAGTCTGAATTTTCCCACTTTGTTTTGGCCTAACATTAGGGCAGAGCAGTAATTAAATATCTTGATATGGGAAGATGATTTTTTTCAGCCTTGCCTAAATTCTAGTGGTCCAAGAAAGCAACATCGTTTCAGCTGATAGCCCTGGCACTGCCTTTTGCATTGAGGTCTGGGATGGGAATAAGATGGTTTAACTCAAGAAACATCTGGGGCTTCCAGGGTCCAGAACAAAATTGCCTCTTCATCCGCTAGAACGATTTTAGTTTTGGTTATTTTCTTCTAATTAGTACTTATTTGCTTTTCTTCTACATATCAAAGGAGCAGGAGACTTTATATCTTGAAAGGGTTTTATCTTATCATTAAATAATGTTTGTGTGTGCTCTAGTCTGGATATGGTGTGAGTATGTATCCAAGGATTTATGTGTGAAGAATTTGGTCCCTTAGATGTCAGTGTTGAGAAGTGATGGAACCTTTGAGAGAGATGTGGTAGAGGCCTCCATTTTGACCCCTCCCACACCCTAACTTCCATCTTTTATCGTGGTCTTCCCCTTGGCTGGCAAACCTGTCATTGTGATCTAATCTGCTGTGATGACATCATCACCAAACGCAGATGATGCCATTGCCCCATCTTTGTACCAGTAAAACGGGTGGTCTAAATATACCTATTTGCTTTGAAAAGTTCTTCAACTTTATAAAGGTGTTTTAACTCTCCACGCCCACATTCTTAATAGAAAGAATAGACAAGGGTTGGCAGATAGCTGTAGTCAACCACTGTTTGCTATCTGCTGCCAAATTATATGTATTCTTCCAAAATGAAAATCGCTCCCTTCCCGTGGCCCTTGAAGTTTCTTCTTCTCTTGTCACACTGGTGTAAACTTTAGGATTTGTCATGTAGGCCATGCCTACCTGTGGATGGGAACATTTTCTTGACAAGAGTTTTATTTAGTTTGAAGATGGGTTGTCTACCGTAGTGCTACACTTAACATGTGTGGTGGAGGGCAAAGACAATTGCTATAGCCACTCCACTCACAAAAATGGGTGGTAGGATGGAAGCCACAGTAGTTAGTGGCCCATTGCAATTGAGTTCAGCCAGCGCTTCCATGATGGCCCATTTCTGGTGCTTCAGAATGCTTCCCTGAAGCTCCTATCTCTGCTGCCTAATATACTGGGTCCACCGGTGAATCAGCCAGCTTACAGGATAACAATACTATCCATGCATTTGGGTAGGTTTCTCAGCCTGTGACCTGCTGGTTAGAAGGTTGGAAACCTAAAGGCTTCTTTTCCTTCTGTATTGTCTGTTCCTTTTGGTCAAGGCTGACAATCCGTTCTTCCCGAACCATCCTTTTAAAAATTGTGTGGGTTTCTTATTACTTACAGGCATTTACTCATCAAAAGCCTCATTCACACACCTCTTCAAAATAGATCCTGCGGTTCCCATGTTAAAATACACTTCTGATGTTTGTAAGTCTGTGATTAACAGTGTCCATGAAGCTTGTTCTTAACTTCTTGGAAAATCCTTTTGTGCAGAAAGAAGTTCTTGTGGGACATCCCCTCAACTCGTTTGACCTTTATCTTGAGGTAATTTGCCATTTCTTAAGAGAATACTTTCTGAGAGTTATTGAGATAAGAGAAATAATTTATTTTGAAACAGTAAATTCTGAGATTCTTTTAAACTCTTCTGTATTCTGCTAACAAAAGATTTTGGATACCCTCCCTCCCTCATTTCCTTTTTTTCCTTTCTTCCTTCCTTTTTCTTTCTGAGATAGTGATTCACCAGGTAGCCTATGCTGGTTTTGAACTCTCGATCCTCTCTCTTCATTCTCCCAAGAACTGGAATGAGAGCATATACAGCCTATGCCACAATGACAGTCTTTTTTGGTTTTGTTTTTGTTGTAAATCCATCCCTCTCTTCCTGAATTTCATTATAGGCAGCTATGAGGAACAATTTTCAACATTCTCCCTCGAGATCTTCTTAGTCATATCCTCAAATTCAGTAGGAACTCTGTCTCTTATATGTTCCACATTATTGTAGAGTGCTAACTAGTTGTTCTACCTGAATTTAAATCAGGTGACCTTTTGTCTAGTCCTTCTCCATATGTTTTCCCCTATGATTTTCAAGTTCTCACTTCCAGATTTCATTCTCTTTTCAACCCTAAGAGAGCTAAGTTTCCATCACTTGGTACCAAAGCCAATATTGCATGTTTTAGATTTTATGATAGAATTGCCATTCAATAACACATTCTGCTCTAGTGGATGTATAGTCATATAAAAACCTACCTCACAACATCATAGCTGCAAATGACCATTTTATTTTGCTCATCAATTTGTTGGTTAGGAATTTGAGAAAAGCATGGCTGTGTAGTTGTCTTAGGTCTTTAATGCATCTTGAGCAAACGTTGGGCAGGTAGGACTATGGTTATTATTAGGTTTGGAGAACCAAGTGGGCACAAATCCAAATGGGTTACTCATATGGCTGGCAGTTAATGTTGGCTGTTGTCTGGGGATTTAGGAGGAATTGTTGACCCAAGTCCCTGTAGCATGGATTCTTAAAACATGGTGGCTGGATTCCAAGAAGGATTGTCTGGGGATTATGTTTCAAGAAACCTGGGAAGAAACTGCAAAATTTTATGAGTTCACTTTGGAAGTTTCATACTGAATTCTATTAACTTCTATTCAATGAGTGGAAGCATTGTTTTTCCTCAGAGAGAGAGAGAGAGGAAAGAGAGAGAGAGAGAGAGAGAGAGAGAGAGGAGAGGCAGACAGAGACAGACAGAGAGAGGGGAGAGAGAGAGAGAGAGAGAGAGAGAGAATGAGAATGAGAATGATTTGTGGCCATCTTTGATTTTCCTCTGTGACTACCAGAGCCATACCAAATATCCTAACATTGAATGAGATACTGGCAACTTGAAAGTCAAAAGGTAAAAATTTGGGACATGTTTCTAAAAGTTGTTTTGGTTCCAGATGAGAGTCATAAAGAATTCCAATCCAGAAAAAATTTCTTTTGTTTTGTTTTTGTTTTGTTTCAGACAGGATCTTATTATGTAGCTCATACTGGATGGGACTCTCAGTCTTCCTGTCTCAGCCTCCAGGGTGCTTTAATTACAGGTTGGTACTACCAGGTCCAACCACAATACCCATAAATGTAACAAAAAGCTTTTTGTCATGAAAAGTTTTCTTAAGTTTCTGAGATCCTGAAAACGTTCTTAAGACAATGGTCTTCTTTAGCTCATTTATATTACTCCCATAGTTTTTAATGCTATGGGCTGATCATTTGGGGATTGTATAAATCCCTATCAGACTGATGCATTGCTTCACTGCAGAGATGTAGTCTATTCTATTTTATAGTCTCCAGTAGTATTTTTATACATTTTTATTGTAAAAATACTGTACAGAGGGGTTACAGTTACATGAGCAAGGTGATGAGTACATTTTCTATCAAGCATTGTTACCTCCTCCTTTGTTTTTTCCCTACCATCCCTTCCCTCCCACCTCCACAACTACACTTTCGTTTTTCAACATAGTGTCTTGTGCATCTCATTGTTACAATGGGTCAAACCTGTATCCCTATTTAAGCATTTTGGGTTTTTTCCCTCCCCTCCCCAAATTAGAAAAGTTTATATACAAGATGCAGGGCACCACCATCAGATACAGTGAAAACAGGGTTTATACCGTGGGGGAGGAACATACAAAGAAACAGAAAAAATCACATGGTACATTATAAATACATTAGAAACAAGAACAAGAAAGAAAAATACACTGGTGTCCCTATCTTGGGGTTCATTTTGCTTAACATAATCTTATCTGTTGATATGTACATAGCTTTTGACCTTTTCTGCTTGTCCCAGACATATACTAGTTATTTCAATAAGGGAAACCATGGGACCTATGTTTCTTTGGGCCTGGCTTACTTCACTTAATTTTTTCCAAGTCTTTCCATTTCCTAACAAATGGGGCGATGTCATTCTTTGTGATGGAGGCATAGAATTCATATATATAGATATAGATATAGATAGATGGAGAGAGAGAGAGAGAGGAGAGAGAGAGGAGAGAGAGGAGAGAGAGTACATTTTCTTGATCCATTCATCTACCGAGGGGCATCTGGGTTGGTTCCATATCTTAGCTATGGTAAATAATGCTACAATAAACTTAGTGTGCTGGTAGCTTTCGTATGGTCTTGTTTTTGATCATTTGGGTAAATGCCCAAAAGTGGGATTGTTGGGTCATAGGGGAGCTCTATGTGGAGTCTTTTGAGGAACCTCCATACTGCTTTCCAAAGTGGTTGAACAAGTTTACACTCCCACCAACAATGCAATAGGGTTTCTTTCTGGCCACATCCCCTCCAGCATCTGTTGTTGTTTAGAGTTCTTGATTCTAGCCATTCTAACTGGGGTGAGGTGGTATCTCAATGTTATTTTGATTTTGCATTCCTTTTATGGCTAGAGATATTGAGCATTTCTTAATGTCTATTGGCCATTCTTATTTCCTCTTCAGAGAAGTTTCTCTGTAAATCTTTAGCCCACTTATTTATCGGGCAGTTGTTTCTTTAATGATTTGTTTTGGGGGGATTTAATTTTTTGAGTTCCAAGTATACTTTAGATATGAAACCCTTGTCCGTTGTATGGCTAGTGAAGATCTTCCCATCCGTGGGCTTTCTATTGATCTTGCTAGCAATGTCCTTTGCCATGCAGAAGCTCTGCAGCTTCATGCAATCCCATTTGTCCAAACTTTCTTTGATTTGTTGTGTTTCTGGGTCTCTATTAAGAAAACTTCAGCCTGTCCCAAGGAGACCTACGGTTTCTCCTGTTCCTTCCTGTAATATTTTCAAGGTGTCTGCTTTGACTCCAAGTTCTTTGATCCATTTGGAGTTGATTCTGGTGCAGGGTGATATATAAGGATCTAGCTTTAGTTTTCTACAGGTGATTAACCAATTTTGCTAGCATCAGTTACTGAAGAGGCTGTCTTTCTTCCATTCTATTTTTTAGCTCCCTTATCAAAGATTAGGTGGCTATAGATCTGTGTGTTCATTTCTGGGTTTTCAGTTCTGGGCTTGTGCCAGTACCAAGCTGTTTTGATTACTTTGGCTTTGTAGTAGAGTTTGAAATTTGGTATTGATATTCCTCCAGCACTGTTCTTTCTGTTAAGGATTGTGTTCTCCAGCAGGATTTTTAACAGTAGTATACCAAAAGCTTGACCTTTTGTTTTGGTGAGCTGAGTGCTGAGAGTGGTGTGGGGTCTTGCAGTGCTTGCACCCATAGGGAAGAGGAGGAGTCTGGTAGTTTCCTGGGCATGGTCATAATGGTTTTCTAGTTTATGTTGGAGAGGTGGTTAAGAGGAGGCTGTAGGCAGTCTCTGGGAAAGATAGCCTCTGATTACAAGAAGTATCTTGTTGTCTAGGGCATCAGATCTCTAATAACTGTCATCTGTTCTTAAATAGGAATCTATGCCTAAGACATGCTTTGTATGGCTGCTTACTTGGAGCAAACCATCAAAAAAATAAAAATAAAAGGACATTTGTCCTGTATCTCTGAATGTCACTTCTGAAAAGACAGAGACTGGGTACAGAGATGACCCTCATAGGCAGAAAAGTAAAGCCAGAAGTTATAGGTAACTTTCAAGATAAGATGCAAACAATGGCTTAGAAAGTATGAAATCAAAGCAGAGATCAAAGTCAGCCATTCTTTATGATCAGTAATCTAGGTTTGGAGGATGAGAATCATAAAAAAAGAGGTAAACAGACCATTCAGGGGGATTTCCTAAACACAGGAATGGTATTGTGATTGCAACTCACTAAGATAAATTGGTAAGCACTGGGAAATCCAGAGTGGAGTGCTATGAAAAATTCTATGTTCATATTTGGTATGTGTATGAAAGGATATTGGGATTATTAACAACGCTTATCATACATCTTGAAGTTGGGTGGACTGGAAGTTTTTGTGGTATTTGTTTTCTGTGGACCTGCTGATGAAGTTTGTTTTTGTTTGTTGAGTTCAGGTCTCACTATATAGTCAAACTCATGGTCTTCAGGTTGTGGACTAAAAAAGCTTGGTAGTCAGCAAGGAAGTAAGTTACTGATGTGAATATCATTAGAAACTAACTGAACAGGGTTGAGAAGCATGTGTAAAATGTAAGAATTTGAGCTAGAGGAATGGCTCAAATAGTAGAGCGCCCGTTTAGCAAGTGTGAGGCTCTGTGTACAAACCTCAGTACTACCTACAATAATAGGAAAGGATAGAAAGAATAGAAAAGAAAATAGAATAAAAGAAATAAAGTAAAGAGGGTCAAGATTCACCTGACCTTCACTTGGTTAAGTATTTGTGTGATTAGGATTAGAAAAAAAAAAGTCTTGGCACTCAGGAGGCAGAAATAGGAAGAGCATGAGCCGGAAGCCATCTTGGCTATATAGTGAAAGATTGTCTCCACCAAAACAAAAACCAGACAAAAAAAAGACACACAAAAAAGACACACACAAAAAAACAGAAAAGATATAAAAGCCCCAAATACCAGTTTAGAGTGTTTGTTTGTGATTTGGAAAGAACTTTTTTTTTAAACATAGCAGTAATATCATCAAGAGTCCAAAATGACATGCTTTAAATACAGATCATCTCAAATGGGCCACTCTGTTTATGAAGACTTTTATCTATGTACACCCATAAATATGTACATATAAATTTTCACAGCCAAAGGAAAAGGCTGAACAGTATGGCATAAAATTATATTTTTGGCTCTGACTCAGCAGTCATAAAATGTAACTATTTCCAAGCAGAATAAAGATGGAAAACCTTATTTTATAACACCTTACATAATTGTTCAGAGGCCAGTCCTTTGGTCCTTGTGAATAAGTAGCTCAGGTTGAATTTTAGGAGGTTTTTTTTACATCTTAGCATTAACTTTGGGCATAGAAACAGACTGTATATCACATCGACATCTTCTTTGTGAATTTTTAGTCCTTTCTATATGCATTTAAATGCAACTATTAGAAAGAACTGAAACCTTTCTCTATATCTGCTTCCTAATAAAAGAAGCTTTCCAAACTTTACCTTGGGTATAGGAAGGAGTATAATACGTATATGTAAGTTTTAGATTCGAAGTAAAATGACATAACTAGAAATCATACAGGACATTTGCTTCATTCATGAATAAATTAAGGTTGTAGTTTGCATGCTGGGTAATGTCACTAATAAAAGTTAATGTGAGCTAAACCACATACCCAAGACATAAATGTAGAAGTCATACAGGAGCTAGAGAACATCAGAAAGGTTGATCTAACCAAATGTTTCGAGGAAGAGAAGAAATACTATTTGTTTTTTTTTTTTTAATGTTTCTGATACAATAGAATTTGGTGGCAAATTCCATTTGTGTGTTTTTTCTTCCAAGTTTTAAGAATAAGCCAGACTCTTACCATCAGTCAGAATATACTTAGATGAGTTCTGCTGTAGTATCTCTGCTTAGGTTGCAAAACAGACTAAAAAAAAAGACATAAAAAATTATTCCGATCAATACATCTAGATCTATTAAAACTATCTTAATCATTCCAGTTTACACCTTTTTTCCTATTCCAGGTAGATTGTAACTAGAGGAGGCTGAATTTGTGCATAGAATGTAATGGAAATTTAAAATTGAGCAAAATCTATTGTTGGTGGTGAAGGCTTTATACAATGTTGCCTAGTGTCTAGTCATAGGAGTGAGTCTGGCACAACTCAAAGTCAGGTGAAGCCCTCGAGGGTGTCAGGGTTATGGGTAGTGAGGCAGAAGCTAGGTTATTCTCCTGTCAGCAAAGCTTCAGGTTGGTCAAAGCGTTTGGAACAGGAGAGGTGCTGTGACCAAGTAGACTGTAAAGGGATTGTTTGTTTGGTTTGTTTTGGTTTTGTTTTTCATTTCCAAAACCGTTTTTTGATTCACCTAGACCTCTCTGCTTTCCTTCTTCCGTTATCTCTGCGGCCTGAAGGGAAGCCCTCAATGTCTCTGATAACCCTGCTGTCTCCATTCACAATGAAATAAAACACTTCCAGGCATTAGTCATACAATCACAACCCCTTTTGAAAAAGAACGTGATAAATATGTAATGATCACCGTATATGAGTGTGTGTCCCTGGATAGATCAGGCAAGGGGAGAGGGGTTATCACATGCAGGGGTTTTGTGACCAGAGAGGGACCACCTGGATGGACTGTAGTCTGCATATTGCCATTCAATCAAAGTCTCTTCCCCTTCAATCCCAGTGCTATGGTTAGATTTCAAGTATTGTTACATTTATTTATTTATTAATTATTGTGAAAATACTGTACAGAGGGGTTACAATTACATGGGCAAGATAATGAGTACATTTCTTATCAAGCATTGTAGCCTCCTCCTTTGTTTCCCCTTCCCATCCTCCCCCTGCACCCCTACCCAATCCTCCCCACTCCCCCTCCCCCCCACACCAAAATTGTAAAGTTCGTTTTCGACATAACGACTTGTACATCTCATTGTTGCAATGGTTCCACCTGTATTCATTACTTTTATAAGCAATGGTTCTCATGTTTGAAAATTGTTTGCCCAGAAGCTAGTGTATTTAAAGACAGCTCTTGTTCTTAGGATTTTATTTTACTTTTTTTTTTTGTCTTTGGTAAAAAGAACTTGCTTTTTATTCACAGCAAATTAAATCAGTCAGTTGGGTTGCTGATTTGGGAGTGCTGCATTGACCTTTTAACATCTATGCAGACACCAGTTCAACATAGTCACTCAGATTTAGTTCTTAGAATGATAAGTTGACAGCTTCAAGGTTCGTAAGTGAAACAAGGTGAAGGTGAGTATGTTTATTGGTAGCTAGGTCATGACCACTAACATTTTGCCTTATGAGATCACAAAGTTACACAGTCAAAACTTTATGTACTTGAAACCACAGGCCAGAAAAATAAAGAGACTACAGGTGCTACGAGATAGGGCTGGTGTTGATTGTCCAGATGCAGGTTAAAGGAGGAAAATACAAATATGGAAAACAACCAAACAACAACAACAAACATGCATGTGCTGAATGTGTTACCATGGAGATAAATGCAGCCCCTGCAGGAATAGCACTAGGATGTCTCCTAAATGATGGGCAGTACCTGTTTCTGCCCAGCCAGGAAGGAGATGTGAGACTAACTGGTAGAGATCCTTTCTGGCTGACTTCTGTGACAGTATTCCAGAACCAGTGCTGAATACCCAGAGCATCCTATCCAAGCCTTGCCTGGTAGACAGCTCAGTTAAAATGCTGGCTGTAACACTTAGGAATGAATCGCTGTGATCAAGATATTAGATCTCTCTGAATTCCAGATTCTTCAATGTTCATAACATAAATGAATACCTACCTTATTGTTCTATTAAAAATAGGAGCACACTTGGCACATGTCTGAACCACACTCAGTATTACATGTGACAACCATGTTTTTCTTTTCTTTTCTTTCTTTCTACTTTTGGGTCCGGTCGTGGGGCCTGAACTCTGGGCCTGGGCGCTGTCCCTCAGCTCTTCAGATCAAGGCTGGCACTCTACCACTTGAGCCACAGCACCACTTCCAGCTTTTTTCTTTTTGCTTATGTGATGCTGAGGAATCGAACCCAGGGCCTCAGGCATGCAAGGCAAGCGCTCTACCACTGAGCCACCTTCCCAGCCCGACAACCATGTTTTTCAAGTTGGTCATTGGAACAAAGAAGTGATTTGATTATACAACTAGAAGTTAAGTTAATGGAGTTAGCCCAAGAGAAGAAGAACAATGATAATGCTGTAAAATTGGCTGCCTTGGTCATGATAGATATTATGCTTGGGATGGAGTTAAATTTGCACAGGGTTTGGTGAGTCTTCTTTGGGAATGAGAAGGTATGGTAGGAACTAGCTGATATACTGTACTTATTTCAATGATCAAACTAAAGTAACTCATTGTCATTCAAAATCTCCTTCCTAGAAATTAACATATCACGTGAGCCCATCCCCAAGATTTATTTGCTTACCTTGGAAGGCTTATCCCTAAGGAAGTTTTATGAATATGAAATCATAGTCTATCAAAATTATTAATAGCAAAATTTAAAATATTAGATTATAAATATATTCTGCATAGTAAAGCTATGACTTTTCACCATGATTTTCTTTGAGCTCTCCTTATCCTACAGGGCTTGGCCTGTGTTACCTGATGCTCTAGGGATCCATTCCTATTGCTGTCTGTCATTGCTATTGCTATCTTTCTCCACTTGAAGACATTCTGATCTTGTGGTTTCAAGTCCTTACTTAGACTGATAAACTAATGATATCTTATTCTTTTTCCCCCCTATTTTTTAAAAAATATTTATTGTAAAGATGCTGTACGGAGGGGTTACAGTTACATGAGTAAGACAATGAGGACATTTCTTGTCGAGCATTGTTATCCCTTCCCCTTGTTGTTCTCTCACTATTGCTTCCCTCCCTTCCCTCTCTCAAAACCCTGCCCCCTCTCCCCTGCCCAAAGTGGTAAAATTCATTTCCAATATAGTGTCTTGTGCGTATCATTGTAACTCTGCACCAATTACCAACTATTCCCATTTGATCTCATTTATCTCTTCTCCCTGTTAAGTAGATAGAATAATGAGGCTTAGATAGTTGAATTGTCCATGGCCATTCAGCTGGTAAAGTGAGGGAGCTACTTTTTGGAAGCCAAGTTTCCCCCATAATTATTTTTCCACTTTACATGTTAACTGCAATGAATGGTGGCTTACTTATTTGCAGCTCTCCCATTTCATTTGTGTTTCAAGTAAAATCTTTTAGGTCCTTTCCTAATCAATCAAATGGTCACTAGGTACTTTGTACCCATCACCTTACCAGGCTATCCACACCTGCATTCTTTACCTGGACTGAAGGGAACATCCTTGACCCTCCAGTCAAAGGTAGGTATGTGAAAGAAGAGATGTAAGAATTAGTGGAGCTTTGAAAGGAATATCATGAGAAGAGCTGTACTAAAGAATATTTGGGGTTCGAGCCCTATTCTAGGAACAATCCCAATGTGTTTTTATGTGATACTATACAGGGTCACAGCAAACAGTAATTGTTTTCAAAACATGTAGATCTTTGGCTTTCCTGATTAGGGCCCTCCCAGGCTCCATCTCTTAGACTTCATTCTCTAGTCTTTCCAGTTCCTTACTCTGCCCCACTTCTCCTTTGGCCACAGTTCCCAGTCCTATTATCTGTGTACTAGGGTCAGCCTAGCAAGCTGTCTTTAATAAATACTCAGGAGGATCTGAAGGCAGCCATATGGTGATCCATGGTACTGGACAAACAAATTTGCTGGGGATTGTAGTTAGGTACTTTTGTTATATAAAGTACAGCTATAAAAGAAATGACATTAGTTTTCTGTATGAGTCCTAAACCAGCTATGAAGGTGATTTTAAGAGAGGAATTCCCAAAGTATTTCGGGCAATCACAAGATCACTGAAGTAATTACATTACCTCCCTAAGTGCCCATTTTGAAGGGAAATGCTAGCTTGGATTTGTAGTTCTGGTGTATTTAATAAATACCACATTCATTATTATAAGAGCTTGCTGCATAAATGTGGCTTTTTTTTTCTTTAGGCTAAAAAGTAGCATAGAGAGGCAGAGCACCCATCTAGTATTATTATTGTGCATTCTCCACTTCATTGTTACTTTATGTGTTTGTAGTACAGTCGGTCAATTGGGTCATTTTCTGAGCTCCATGGACCATCATCATCCCTGCTTATATTTGAATTGTTCACAGCACTTTGACCTTTACAGAGAAAGGCTCTACAGTGACTCAAAGCATTGTTATTATAGAGTGGAGCTTGTGTAAAATGGTGGGGAGGCTCCATCTAACACCTGTGATACAGGCTGACTTCCGTTAGGATTCCATAGCACACTTTTCAGAATATGATTTGACCTATGTGTGGAGAATCTGAAGCTAGTTAGTGATTAATATTTTATATCCAGGATCTGCTGAATTTTTCTGTTTCAGCCTGGTCTGGCTTGGGTGGACAAAAAATAGTTTCCTGGGTGGATGTGTTAGGTTTCGGTGCCAATCATTCCCAGGAATACATCAGGTCTCAAATACACTATTAGAAACATTACCCTATATGCTTTATGTTCTAATAACTGCACACAAAATTAAAAGAATCAATTCAGGCATACTATTTTTTTTCTTTTTGTGCCAGTCCTGGGACATGAACTCAGAGACTGGACACTATCCCTTAGCCTTTTTTTTTTCCTCAAGGCTAGTGCTCTACCATTTGAGCTATAGCTCCACTTCTGTTTTTTTTTCTAAGTTAGTTGGAAATAAGACTTTTATAGACTTCCCTGCCTGGGCTGGCTTTAAGCCATGATCATCAGATCTCAGTCTGGGAATTACAGGTGTGAGCCAGTTGTGGCCAGCTAACTATCTATATACATACATGCATAACATATTTATAGGTGTATATATCTTTTTTGGGGGGGCGGTCTGGTCGTGGGGCCTGAACTCTGGGCCTGGGCGCTGTCCCTCAGCTCTTCAGCTCAAGGCTAGCACTCTACCACTTGAGCCACAGCGCCACTTCCGGCTTTTTCTTTTTGCTTATGTGGTGCTGAAGAATCGAACCCAGGGCCTCAGGCATGCAAGGCAAGTGCTCTACCACTGAGCTACCTTCCCAGCCCAAGGTGTATATATCTTAACAATTATTTTATTATTTTTAATCTAATTTTTACTTTATTTTTTTCTGTAAGGTAGGGATCCTGTTAACTTCATTTGGTGATCATGAGTTATTACTAGAACTGGAAAAGACTTTTAAAGAGGACCTTACTCTGGAGATGGTATCTTTATTTGAATTTCTTTTGTGGCATAGCTCTGGTTGACTAGTAATTCCTTTGTTTACTCACTCTGTTGCTTTTCTTGTGGCTAGAGATAACAGCATGAAAAAAATAGCCAGAAGATACCCTACTTTCAGAGCAAGCAGACATCCAGAGAAAGACAGATGGTGAGTAAAATAAATGAGTCCATTATCAACTGTATTAGAAAGGGTACAGCAGAAAGCAGGTAAGGAGCCGTAGGCTGGAGTAGGTTTTGTTGTTGCTGTTGTTGTTTCTTGCCTGTCTTGGGGCTTGAACTCCGGGCCCAGGCCCTGTCCCTAAACCTCTGTGTGCTCAAAGCTAGCACTCTACTACTTGAACCACAGCAACACTTCTGGCTTTTCCTGAGTAGTTTATTGGAGATAAAAGTCTCACAGACTTTGCTATCCAGGCTGGTTTCGAACCATGATCCTCAGCTCTCAGCTTCCTAAGTAGCTAAGATTGTAGGTGTGAGCCACTGGTGCCCATCTTAGGGTAGATTTAAATAGGGCAGTGGAGGGGAAGGTTCTCGCTGAGAGGGTGATGCTGCACAATATCTGGGAAGGACCTGAAGACAGCCAGGACAGCATATGTAAAATCATTGTCAGTCTTGACAACTGTTCAGCCTGACAGAGTTCCACTGCTCATTCTGGAAGTCATAAAACTTAGACATTTACAGTGCTTGTTAGCATATTAAACAATTCAAAGAGGCCTACTGGAAAGAAACCGGTTTATTTCAAATATATTTGACAATATCTGCTTTCTTCCCTCATCGCTTCCCCTCCTTTCTGTCTTAACATGCCAGAATAACTTGACCACAGTTCTGAACCATCTTCCACCATGTGGATATCATCTTTCTGACAGTAATCAGAAGGGCCCTGGAGTCAGGATGGGCCAGAAAGAGAATTCATTCCACAGGCCTGAGCCTCAGAATGAGACTTAAATCTGCCACTCTGTCCTAAGCAAGTAGAATCTTAATCTTGCTTGGGGTTCATCATTTATAATTTTCCCAGTTTATGCTATTAATGCAAAGGATGCAGGATAAAATGAAATGTTCACTTTAATTTTTTTAAGTACTACCAGTGTAGATGTTGTATGTGCTTTTTTGTTTACTTTTGGAGGAATGACTCACTCTATTGATGGCCAGTCTAGGGTTCACTTACAAAGAGCTTATGGGCCAAGGATGATAGTTCAGGCCTTTTGTACCAGCTATTCAGAAGGCAGAGACGGAGAGGACTATAATTCAAGGCCTGCCAAGGACCCCCATCTCGATTAACTGGATGTATTGGTACACATCTGTCAGCTCAGCTACATAAGTTGTTGTAGGTAGGGGAATTGAAGTTCAGGTCCTGCCCTGGGCAAATACATAAGACTCTATTTAAAAAGAAATAAAAAAAAACCAAAATGAAAAAAAATCCCCAAACAGCAACAACAACAACAAAATCACCTAAACAACTAGTGGTTCATTCTAGTAATCCTAACTACTCAGGAAGCTGAGATCTAAAGGTCAAGGTTTGAAACCAGCCTGGGCAAGAAAGTCCAGGAGAGGGATGGGAAGATGGCTCAGTGGTAGAGCACTTGCCTTGCATGCCTGTGGCCCTGGGTTCGATTCCTCAGCACCACATAAGCGAAAAGAAAAAAGCCAGAAGTGGCGCTGTGGCTCAAGTGGTAGAGCACTAGCCTTGAGCTGAAGAGCTGAGGGACAGCCCCCAGGCCCAGAGTTCAGGCCCCACGACCAGACCCCCCCAAAAAAATTTTAAAAAAAAAGTCCACAAGACTCTTATCCCCAGTAAACTACCAAAAAAAGTGAAGTTGTGAAGTTGTGGCTCAAGTGGTAGAGCATTAGCCTTGAACAAAAGCAGCTCAGGGACAGCACCCAGGCCCTGAGTTCAAGCTCCAAGACTGACACAAAAGTAAACAGAAACAAAAGAAAAGGTCTAATGGTATGGCCCAAGAGGTAGTACCTGCCTAGTAAGCATAAGGCCCTGAGTACCAACACATGTATCTTTTTTTTTTCTTTTTTTTTTAATTTTATTTGTGAAAATACTGTACAGAGGGGTTACAATTGCATGGGCAGGATAATGCGTACATTTCTTACCAAGCATTGCAGCCTCCTCCTTTGTTTACCCTTCACATCACTTCCCAGCCTCCCCCCTCCCCCCCAATCCCAATCCTTCTCCTTCCCCCCTCCCCCCCGATGTTGTAAAGTTCGTTTTGGACATGACAACTTGTACTTCTCATTGTTGCATCAGGTCCACCTGTATCCTTAAACAAATGGTTTTTCCCCATCTCCTCCACAAGTTATACTGACATCAAATATATTGAAAGCAGGGGTTATACTGTGGGGGAGGGACATACAAAGCAACAAAGAGATAATCTTATAAATTCGTTAGAAACACATGCATGAAAGAAAAAACATTAAAATATATATCTAAGGGTTCATTTTCCTGACATCACATTATCTGACCTTTTCCACTTGACTCATACATATACTAGATATTGCAAATAAGGGAAACCATGGGACCTATGTTTCTTTGGGCCTGGCTTACTTCACTTAATATAATTTTTTCCAAGTTTTTCCATTTCCTAACAAATGGGGCAATGTCATTCTTTCTGATGGAGGCATAGAATTCCATTGTGTATATATACCACATTTTCTTGATCCATTCATCTACTGAGGGGCATCTAGGTTGGTTCCATATCTTAGCTATGGTAAATAATGCTGCAATAAACATAGCTGTGCTGGTAGCTTTAGTGTGGTCTTGTTTGTGATCATTTGGGTAAATGCCCAAAAGTGGGACTGCTGGGTCGTAGGGGAGTTCTATGTGAAGTCTTTTGAGGAACCTCCATACTGCTTTCCAAAGTGGTTGAACAAGTTTACATTCCCACCAACAATGCAGTAAGGTTCCCTTCTGTCCACATCCCCTCCAGCATCTGTTGTTATTAGAGTTCTATCTGGGCAACACATGTATCTTTAAGGACCATTCTAGATCCAAGCTATACGAATGGCTGAGATAAAAGCTTACAGTTTGATCATGAATATAAATAAATAAATGGACGGTCATTTTCTTCTGAAGGTAAATATGCAGGAAGAAAGAAAGCAGAGAATTTTCATCTATGATGAGACATGGTACCATCAAATCCATGATCCCATTCAGTCCTCATTCCCAAGATTCTGAGAATTAATTATTATTTTGATCTTAAAGATGAAATGTGTGATAATAGAGAGTTTAGAAAGATTTTCCAGGGTTTTAAAAAAATCACAGTTTGTATGTTTTGTTGGTTCTTTTCACCTTACTGTGTAGCCTTTGAGCCTTTCTTTGGGCTTACTGTGGCCTTTTATATGTTTCTTTCCTCAGCTTTCTGGGAGAATATGAAATCCAGTATTTATGTAATGACATCAAATGATGTCAACATAAACATGTTTTTGTTGACAGGGACAATATTTACATTTTAAGCCAGTCTGAGAGGGAAATAGAGGACTTTATTCCCTTAGATAAGAACTGAACCCATAGGTTGAACAGTTCACAGTAAGATATAGCACTTTGATGGTAGAGGGACTCTTCTGAGCATGCACCCATAGCATGTAAATTACAGCCTACCTATGGAGTTGGCCAAGCATTGCCTATTTTTGTATTTAAAGTAGTTTCAGATAATAGGCACCTCTGCAGCCAAAGATTCTTCCCTAAAAATTGTTTATTCATTTAGCATGAAGGGAGCACCTAATTTGATCAAAAAGATCATGAAAACATCTGTTAGAAGAAAGGCAGGAAAGATGTCAAGGAATCAGACCATAGAGCATAAGCACAGTCACAGAGGGGTGCTGGTAGAAGTAGAGATAGAGTAAGGGTCCACAGTCCTGAGTTCTCACAGGGAGGACTAGAGATGTCATCTTGGAGGGGCTCATAGCACAGATGATTTGATGCCTGTGGTTAGGCCCACACATGCCCTCTCTTTGACAGTCACTCACACACCACACACACCAGCAATTATCATCTGAAGATGCTAGCGTGGTAAATAAGGAAGAAATCTAGGCTTGGCGATGTTGAATGACTCACCCAGGATCACAAATGCAGTAAGAGGCAGGAATGAGACTTACCTCAAGGGTTCTGACACTAAGTTTAGTGTCTTTCCATGACGCTGAGATTGCTCTGCTGCTTCAGCAACTGGCAGAACCACATAAATAAGAGCATAGTCGGTCGCCTGTGGCATCAGGTGACATCTTGATTATTTTTTCCAGTTGAACCTGGTTGCCAAGGAAAGTGCTTTCTCCCTCTGTACCCAAGCAGTGAATGTGCTATCTCAAATGGAAAATTGAGTCTTGAGATGAAAGAACTTTAGAAAACCTCAGGTGTAAAATAAAATTCTGGAGCTATGTAGTTCTTTTCAGCAATATGTGGTACAAATAAACACAGATAAATATGCAGTGCACATATTTAAAATCACCAACATTATTTTGCCTTGGGTAATATCTAATTTCATATTTTACAAATTAAATCGTAAGTAAGTATAATTTTACTCAGACTCTGCTAAATCATTTACATTTTGCCTTTTTTGGTTTTATTTGGTTCTTTTTTCAAAAAAAATTCCATACACACATATTTTCCATTATCTTTAGTTGTAAAAAGGAATTTCAATTCAACATCTCACTTTTTTTTAATACAATGCATTTTCACCTTTTCCATTGTTCTCTGCCGTCTCTTTCCCTGCCTTTATTTCCAGATTATGCCATCACGAGTTCATGGATGGTTTGCAAATACATTTCTCTAGTCCCCAATCTCTTTACATCTTTCCCAAAGCCAGTAGAATAAGCGTGCTTCAAAAGACTGTAAAACACAGCACATCTAAAACCAAACACATCATTTCCTTAACTCTTATTTTGTACCTCTTTAATATTCTAGCATTAATTCAGTTCTCTAAGCCTGATGTTGAAATCTGTGGATTTCAGTCTCCTGTCAAATTCTCCTTCCAGTTCCTCCTCCCTCCTCCATGGCTACAATACTATTTCTAAATCCCATTCTTTGATACCTCAACAGGTTCTGGGGCTACTACTGTCCTTTCTGCAATAGCATATTTTCTCACATTAATCTACCTGGCTCAGCCAGCTTAATCCAAAGCAGACACCTCCTATTAATTTAATATGCATATCTTTCTTGTAGGCAGCTCTATATGTTAAATAATTTGAAAATAAATTTATTTGATTATTGAAACTGTTATGGTATCTCAAGGTCATCATTCTGAATGCAAGGTCATCATTCTAAATCCTGGCCAGCATAGCACTTGCTGTAAAGGAGTATATCTTTTCTTAAAGTCTAGTTTTGAAATAAACTGTTTTTATATCCATGGCTTACCTTCTGGAATAATAAAATGATCCAAGAATATGATGAAAATTATAGAGCTTCTCTTGAGAATAACATACTCTCTTTCTCTTTCTCTTGTTCTCTCTCTCTCTTTTTCTCTCTCTCACACACACAGACACACACCCACACTCCTTATAAGACATTCTTAATTCATTTATGGATCTCTTGAGTTACCATAAAATCTGGTTAAGGACCCCATCCCTTGTATGAAATTGTTTTTATATTTTCATTTCGGAGATATTTGTATTTGGTATAAGGTTTCTAATAAACTTGTTCCTAGCTGAAGTGTCTATTTTTCTTAATTATGCACCATTTTTATTTTCTTTTTTGTGGGTATTGGAGATCAAAACTAGGACCTTGTGCATATTAGATAAGTGAGTAGTCTAACATTAAATTATACCACTGGCCCTTGTAGCACATGTTTGAAAATGGACTGTGGAAAAGGAAATTGACCTCTATAGTCATCCTGATTCTACCCTAATTAGCTCTAGAACTTTGTAAAGTACCATAACTAAAATGGTGTAGTAGAAATCAACTTGGATTCTCATTAGGGGGACCTGAACTCTTGTCTACATGGTATACTAATTGTGGAAAGCTTTTTTATTTTATTTTATTTTTTTGGTGCTAGTCTTGGGTCTTGGGCTCTGGGCCTGGGCACTGTTTCTGATTTTTTTTTCTCCAGGCTAGTGCTCTACCACTTGAGCCACAGCTCCACTTCTGGCATTTGATGGTTAATTGGAGATAAGAGCCTCATTGATTGTCTGACTGGTTCTGAGACTCATTTGTAAGATCTCAGCCTCCTGAGTAGCTAGGATTACAAATGTGAGCCCTCAGCACAGGGGTTGGAAAGCTTTTTTTTTCCCTTTAAAGAAACAATTGAGTTGCAAAATGAGGCAGAGGAGTTATGATAATATTTTGTTGTACTTATAGCATCCTTTTTATTTATGCTATTTCATACTATCCCAACAAAGACTCAGTGAGAAAGACAATGGGTAGAATTATTCAATTCATAAGAACAAATAAGCAAAGAAAGCTAGAATGAGGAAATGGCAGAAGATCCTCTCTGGCTCTGACTCTGTCCCTCCAGTCTCTATTGTAAATCTCTGCTCTTCAACTTGTACTTTATCAAGTCCTAGTTCTAGCTGCAAGTGCGTTGAAGCTATCAGGCAACATGTATTGCTCTCATGTAATTAGGTCTGATAGTGTTAGGATGTGAGTTATAGTCAAGCATGAATGAAGACTAATAACGTTTTGGCTATTGTGGTAATTTACTCATATACATGATTACTAAAAATTTATCTTATATAAAAAGGATGCTTTGTGGAAAAATGTAAGATTGACTATGCTTTGTGTATGGCTTTTGTTTTTCTGAGCTTCTTCGTTAAACTTTGTTAAACTTTCTAGTAACTAGAGTATAGTTAGATACTCTAGAATTAGAGATATGAGCTAGGCTAACTTGGGATAACTTCATTTGCACTCTGTAGCATCTTTATAATACCCTTCAAGAAATTAGTCTTAGCCAGGTGGGCTGGCTCACATCTGTAAACCTAGCTGGTCAGGAGGCTGAGAGCTGAGGATCATATTTCGAAGCCAGCCAGGCAGAAAAGGCCCCTTGAGACTCTATCTCCAATTAGGCATTCAAAAACCAGAAGTTGAGCTGTGGCTCAAAATGGTAGAGTGCTAGCCTTGAGCAAAAGAGTTTAGGGACAGTGCCAAGGCCCTGAGTTTAAGCCCTACAACTGACCCCCCCCAAAAAAAAATCAGTTTTCATGGCAGGCCAAATGTTTTCACTGACCTTTTGGTCTTTCTATCTCACATTCTGCTTCAGATTGTGAAGCATTGTGGGGCATTGGAGATTGGTCCAACTCGATCTTGTATACTCTGGGAACTGAGGCCCAGAATGGCTGAAATAATACTATAAGCTGATCTAAGAGAGGCTTTGCCAGTCCTGACTTGTTTTCCTATTATTTTAATCAGTAAAAGTAAAAATAAAACTTTCAAGAAATTATCCTAAGAAATCTCAAAAAAAAAACAAAACAAAGCAAAAAACCCCAACCAAGCCCCAACCCCAACCCCAACCCCCCCACTATTACATTTAAAATAGCTTTCTTTATATTACAACTATGTACCTGCCTGCTCTCCACCTCTACTTTATCACCATATGCTACTCTGGTTAAATAATTTCACCTCTCCTCTGACTTGATTGATTTCTAGGGACTGTCGGAAATAAGCAGAAACAAGTGTGCAGCTAGCTTTTTTTCAGTTAAAAGGATGTATTTTGTGTAGCCTTTGCTACATAAGACTTTTCAAATTCTATCAAATTGGAAAGTGGCACCCTAGCTCTCTCCAAAGGGCAGTGTGTGTCAATGAATGCATTGGAAGCTGCTTAATGAAAGCCACTGTGGTACTTGGCACTACGTTAGACAAACCAGAAAAGACAGAGGGGGGAAAAAGCATAATTCCATTAGAAAGGAATTGGAAGGTGAAGAGGGATCAAAAAATAAGCCTCAGAAATAATTAGAGAGACCTGGCAAGCTCTATGTAATAGAGAACGTTGTGGACCAGTAAGAAGGGAGTGAGGGATACAACCAAGAACAATAAAAATCTTGTGGGCAAAGCAGGATTTGAACTTGGCCCTCACCGATGGATGGAATTTGAATAGCTGAAAGAATTTAAGGAGGCAAAGAGAAGGACATTGAATGCTTAGGGAATCACACTGGAGACAGGCAGTAAGTGGTCAGCCTGACTACTCTATGGGTGGATAAAATCAGTAGTTGGAAATAAGGTTGGTTATATAGATAGGTAAAATAGAAAGCTTGGTAATGAAAACTCATGGCACTTGAATTTAAATGTCAGTAGTGCAACTTGAGACACATTTCCTAACATTCCATGCCTCAATCTCTGTTAGTAAAGTATAGGATAGATCATAGTCTCCTTCTATCCTTGTAGAGATTTTATTAAAGTTGTAAGTTCTAAATACAATTAAGGTTTAGAACATTGCCTGGCATGTGTTCAACCCACCTTAGTATGAACTTTTACAGTTTGGTTTGGTTAGGAAGTTAAACTGAACCTCTATAACAATATTTACTATTATATTTAAGGTGCAACCCAGAAAATAGACACTTGAAAATAGTGTGATTGGGACTTGAATGAGCAAGAGATGCATTCTTCAGCAGAGCTGGATTTAGAGAATCTTGGTTCAGAAAGTGTCTATTCTGACTGCTGTGTGAAACATACGAAAACTCTTGCCTCTATTCTGTGCTGGTTGATCAAACTTCTCACCCCCCTGGGAAGGAAACCCCTTGGCCTTCTACTTTGGTATGTAGATAGGTAACAAACAACATGGACAGCATTTGTCTAAAAACAAATTAGATTTCAAAGGATTAAAGTTAGTCAACTTTTTTTTTGTCAGTCATGGTGCTTGAACGCAGAGTCTAGTCACTGTCCCTGAACTCTTTTGCTAGCCCTCTACCACTTTAAGCCACAGCTCCACTTCCAGCTTTTGAGGAGTTAATTGGAGCTAAGCATCTCAAGGGACTTTTCTGCCTGGACTGGCTTCCAACCAAGATCCTCAGATCTCAGCGTCCTGAGTAGCTAGGATTATAGGCATGAGCCCCAGTGCCAGGCTTGTTAGTCAACATTTTATGCCCTTACCTCTTCATCCCCCTCTTCTGTAGTTTTTTCAAGGGCCAGTTTTGAGGTTAAATAAATAAAAATAAAAAGCCAGACTGAATATCAATGAGAACCTCTTGGATAGTTTCTGGAATGTTACCAAGAGCATTTAGAGATGGCTCCCCGAGCCGGCATTCTGAATAGGCTCTTACCTCTTTGGAACCATTGGCTCTCATAAGCTCTAGACATCAATAGGAATATACCAGCTCATCCTTCTAGGGTTCCAGAGAGACTGACTGAGTAGCTGAGCCAGAGGAGCCCTGACCAATTGTCAAGGGTAGAGAGACAGCGCTCAAGTCTTGGGACCTGGCCATTAGTCAATAGTCCTCTGACCCTCTTAGTCTACTTCAGCCAGGCATTTCTCCAATTCTGATTGTCTGGCCTTTGCATAATTACAGTGTCGTCCCTATGGATTTTGCTCATGATTCTTGGACTGTGACTCGAAAGGGAAAAGACCCAACAAGTAACTCACAATTTTTCATTAAACTTAGCTGACCTCATAAATAGACCAACTCTCTTCAAACCTGCGGCAACAGAGATGATCTTGTGTGAGTTAAAAAGTTTCCTTTTAGTCGGCCCTGCTTCTCACATAGGACATTCTGCCGCTCTGTTGTATATTTTGCAACCCAGGCTTCTGCTGTCATGTTTTAGGAATTTGAAACCGCTAGGGGACATTTGACTTTACCAATACATGATGGTGCCCAAGGTCAACCTCAGGCCTGAGACAAAAAACAAAACAAAACAAAACAAAAACACTACCACCACCATATTTTTAGCTTATCTGTTACTCCAATGAGTAACTAGTGATAAAGAATTGTAAAGTATTTACAAACCTAGTGCTAGATATTTATTGTTCACAAACCTATACACATGGTACATATCATGTAGACAATATTATGATGAAGAGAAGTTACATAAACCACTCCGGTGGACAAATAACACCAAGAAAATGTAAAATGAAGTCACCTGAACTTTACTTGTCATTGTGAGCCCACTATCTAAAATACCATCTCATGTTTGCAGAAACAACAACAACAACAACAACACCCTTAAGAACTATTCTTGGGCTCAATTCTACTCAGCCTAGAAAACATACTTATAAAAATAACAAATACAGTAAATTACCAGCACTACTATATGTGGATTAAAAAATAAAAAGTTTCTTTGCTGCTGTTGGTGTGCCGAATGAATGAATGAATCAAAGAGGAACTGGTTATCTATCCTCTTTGCCCTTTCCCAACTCCCCTGGTGGTGGGTGCATGCAGGGCAACCCCCACCCCCAATCATCTTCTGATGATAGGCTCCCCCCTTAAATATGGGCCTGGATTTCCCCCTCTCTGTTCCTATCTTCCCTGCCCCCTCCCCATTTTTTAAAAAGGCCTTAAAGAAAAAAAAAAATCCGTGGGAGACGAAAATAGCTCCAGTTGCAAGAGGCCTACAAGCACCAGGGAATGCAACTGAGAGACGCCAGTCAGCATGAGGGTTGAGCCCTGGGTGGATGCGCCAGGCTGTCTTGCTGCCGATTTTCTGCCTAGGCCCGGTGGGTAGATGGGAAAATGGTTTTACAGGGTTGGGAGGTGGGTTGGGGAAACTGAGGGGTGGGGGTGGTGGGGGAGGAAGTATTTTATAATCCAAGGCATGGAGAGCCTAGCATTCAGGCTGAGGTGGGGAGGGGGGGTCTCTTCCTTTCCTTTCTATCTACTTCCCCTCACTACCCCCCCCTACATTTTTTTTTCTTTTCAAATTTATTTTGCCCAGGCGGGGACTGGCGACAGTCAAAAGGGAGCAGTTGGCACTGAATGTCACCCTGAAGGTAAAATGAAAGACAAAAGATGAACGCATGCTTGCTTTGCTTTTCCAGCGACTGCTGCTGCAGCAGCAGCAGCAGCAGCGGCGGTGGAGGGGAGCAGCAGGATTTAAGGGGGTTGGGGGGGGAATCACACGCACACATCCACACACACACACACACACACACACACACACCCCACTCACAGAATACACACACACCCAGAGGCGTCAATTATGCAAACGCAATAACGCGATCCAATCATGACTGTGCCTGGCATGTATTAGTATTATTCTTCTTGTAGAAAAAGGGAAACAACTATAGAGCCAGAGAGGTTTATTTATTTTTAACAGAAAAGAGAGGGAGAGAGACAGGGAGAAACGCATGCAAACAGAAACGTGCACATACCACGCAGCCACCCGAGGAGAGCGTGCAGCCTCTCTCTTCTTCTGCCAAGTTATCATTGAGAAAACAGACGGGCATCATGACGTCCCGGGTCACAGGGAGTGCGGACCGACGCTACCAAGAGAAAAGGGAGGCGCCTCTGCGCTCCGGCTAGCCGCGGGCGCCCCTCTGCCCCTCGCAGCCCGGCTTGGTGAGTGCACAGCCGCTCGGGACGCGGACCTCGGGGGCCAGGCCGGCCCCGAACCTGCGGAGGCGCAGCAGGAGGCCGTGTCCTTGGCGGTGGAGGGCCGGCCAGCACCCCCTCGCCTGCTAAGGTCGCGGGAGCCCAGTGAAAAGGAGGCGTGTGTGAGCTTGTTCCTGCATGAGGACAGGGGAGGGGTGGGTGGGTGAAGGGGTGGAGGGGGGGGGAGAGGGGGGTGTTGTAGACTTTCATAGCCAAAGAAACCGGCCTGGGCTTCTTTAACCAAAGAAAAAAAGAAAGAAAAGAAAAAAAAAGAAAAAAAAAGAAATCTCTCCCCTCACCTCCCCCTCCTCTCCCCCCCTCCCACCCCAAGGACTCACCTGATTAACCCACTGCAGTTCTGACCCATGCCAAGGTAACTGCTCCACATCCCCCTCACCAACATCTGGAGACAGACATTGGCGTCTGAGGGGGGGGGGGACGACATTCTCTCATTTGCCATCCTGGGTGAAATCTCCGTTGCTCACTTTCCCCTCCTCCCCCTCCTCAACCCCCCCTCCCCCTCCACAACCCCTTCCCTCCTCTCTCCCTTCACTTGCTGCTTACAGGCTCTTTGGAAAAGCAAAGAGAAGAAAAAGAAAGAAAGAACACAAAAAGCAACCCCTCTCTCAATAACACAATCATAAGTACAGCCCGTCGCTTGTAGACTTGTCTGACCATGACTACAAAAACAAAAACATAAACAAAAACAACCAAAAAAAACCCCACTCCCCAAACAAAACTGTTAGAGGTGTGTGTGTGTGTGTGTGTGTGTGTGTGTGTGTGTGTGTGTGTGTGTGTGCTAGAGACACTGAGGAATTCTCATTGCAATTAGATTTGTTCTTTTTTCAACACCCCTCCCATCCCCCCCTTTTCTGGTTTAGAGACTTCAATGCTTTAGTAAAGTACTGAAGAGTGAGTCAGAGTTAGAAACCCCGGATGGGGAAAGCTCAGGGACAGTGGGGACCCTAGGGCCTGGGGTCCTCCTGGGAGAGGGTGGTGGCAGGAATTGATATGGCCTGTCATAGGCTGGAAAAAAACTCCTGATGATGACTGCTTCTGAGTCCTAGGTGTCTCCCTCCTGTCCTCTATGCCTCTTTCCTCTTTCTCCCCAATGCTTTCACCTTCTCCACAGACTCGCTGAAGTTGCCCAGAGGTCATTGGACCATCTCTAAGTATTTGAAGCCTACCCTGTCTGCCCCTTCAAGTCTGTCAGAGCTCTTGCAGAAAGAGTCTAGGGGCGTCTTCTACCCCCTCCCCCATCTCCCTCCTCCCTTTGGTGATGGGAGATCAGAAGGAAAGACAAAAAAAGCTCCCCTCCTCCCTTCCTCTTCCCTAGCTGCAACCTCCCCCCCCCCCAATCTCAATGAACAGTTCTAGAAAAGAGTTCAGAAAGGCCTAGAGAACTCCCCCTGTCCCCTCTTGCTGTGGAATGATTATGCAAGTGTGTGTTTATTGTGCTTGCTTGGGTTATGTTGTGAATTGCCACATGGGTCTGTTGATCCTAGGGAAGTATGTTTGCTGTGTTCCTTTGCAGTATTAGAACCAGAGGCTGGTGCAGTAAGACTCACACAGAGAGAAAGCAAATTATTTGGGCTAACCTAAGTCCCTAAGCCAAGGTCAAGGTTGAAAAAATCACTCTCATATCACACTCCTTACACCCCCTCCGTCCCCCCCCTGAAAAAAAAGAAAGAAACGATATTCTCAGCATATGGGTTAAGAAAAGCAAGTTAGGTTTATGTATGACTTCCCATTACTTTCAAGACCTTCATTCTTAATACTTTTGAGTAAAGATCAAGCAACCAGTGTGTTTCAGAGAAGCTGAATGACATGGTCTAGTTTTGAAGAGAAACTCCCCTTTGTGTTTTCACACTGCCCAAAGACCATTAAAAGGAGAGAGTGTTTTGAAAATACCCAAAGTCAGAAGCAGCCGGCCAGAGAAAAAGTCAGAAATGTCTCAGGAAGGGAGTGGATTGGGGAGTATCCTGGGTCCTCGTCCTCCTCGTCCTCGTCCTCGTCCTCGTCCTCCTCGTCCTCGTCCTCGTCCTCCTCGTCCTCGTCCTCGTCCTCCTCCTCCTCCTCCTCCTCCTCCTCCTCCTCCTC
>NW_012267242.1:5475742-5580356 GCF_000151885.1 Dipodomys ordii | reverse complement strand
TCCTCCTCCTCCTCCTCCTCCTCCTCCTCCTCCTTCTCCTCCTCCTCTTTTTCTGTTGTCCAGTAGAGTCAACATTATCATAATGAGTTAACCAACCTGAGAAACAATTCTGTCATTATAGGAAAGAGAGGGAAATTTGAACAGTTTTCAAATGTGAGCTGAGGGATGAATGGTTGTCAGGAAGTTCAGTGAGCACAGATGGAAGATAAAGGTACTTTGATGAGTTTTCTTTCCCTTCAAATATGAAAAGAACCAACTATCTAAAAAGACAGGCCTAGGAGATCTCTCAAACATGTGTATGGCATGGCTTGTATTATGTTTCCTAAAGCAGTTCTCATAACTCTTTAAACTTGTGTCACAGAGAATTGAACGTGTATATATTGAGAATGGTATCATATTGCATACCAACCTGTTCATTGGTTAGGGTGATGAAGTGCATAAAAGATGGTTTCTTTTCTTTAATAAATCAAAATACCATGTAAATCTTTGTACAGGTCATATATGGAAAGGAAAGGTGCTTGTCTTTTTTTTTTTCTTAAGGGGAATTGCCTGGGGAGTTTCTGATGGGTATTTTAACAAAGCAGAGCAGGTCAATCGATTGGGTTTCCGTGTGTGTGCCACTCAATTTATTCTGTACAATTTTCCCCCAAATTAAAAGGTTACCAAAGTACTATGTTTCTATCTCCAACCAAGCACCACCATTTAGTACCCTAACAGTATTTCAAGATTCAGCAGTTTTGAGATAATTCATCTTTTGTTTTGGGTTCTGAATTTGAATCTACATAGGAATAGTAGTTGGGTAAGATAGGGTATAACTAGCCACACAGACAGCTGAAGAGCTCCCATAAATGGCTTTTGAGAAAAATAGCATGGCTGTTCTTGATAACCTTGTTTACAGGGACATTTCAGTTGCAGCTAGGTTTTTTAGCAAGAGTCTGTCAGAGGGAATGGGTTTATGTTTGAAATTGATCCTAAGTGACTCTTTCCGCTGCTTCACAGACTGGTTATGCACCTTAGCTAAACACTCAAGGCAAAAGTTGTGTTTTTTGTGTTTTGTTTTTGATATCCCATGACTTGGGCTAATACAGACAAATCCATGGATAAGAGTGTCACAGGAGAGGCGATTATTTATGAGGTCCTGTTGTTTACACATGTGTCAAATAAGTAGCTTTAGTTTCTGTCTTCCATTTTAAAATGGTCTGAGTGCTTGATTTTTCAATGGGAAGAGACTCATTTTCAAGGGGCTTATAGTATTCCTTGGAAGATGGATTTATGGCTTCAAACACCTATTAAAACTAGTTTCATCTAAGTAAAAGGACTTTATGATATAATGCGGAAATTTTGCCAGTTGTTTCAAAATTGTTGCAAAACTGTTGGAATAGAAAGATTTTGAGGGAAATGCCAAAAGCCACATTAATGAAGAAAAACACTGTTGAGATACCTTTGAATAATAGATAGGAGATGTAATGGTCAACCACAGGATAAAATTTTTACACAGTATTTTTATGGCTCTAAATCGGCTGCATTGTAAACTAAGCTTACTACTCTATTAAGTCATTATACTTTTCAATTATTTAACACTGCTGGCCAAGCTATCTTCTGTGGTCTTTTTCTATACACATCAGAAATGATATGTACAATCATAATTGCTTATTGTTAGCATGAGGACTTTGCTACAGGGATTTATTTTTAACTTCTAGGGACAAATGTTATGAAGGTGCAGAGAGGAAAAAAGAAAGGCATGGAATAATTCGAGCTCTGTGAAGTAGGGAAGGCTACTGAAATATGCCTAATACAATCTGAGTGATTCTTGCTAAGAAACCTTGACAGTATCTGCCTTCTAGGTACTGTGCATTTGGAAATACTCTATCTCTATTTAAATGTAGATCTTCAGTTCTCTCCAGGGAATGGTTGGTGAATGCTTCTGAACCAACACCTGAAAATGTCTCCATGAACAATAGAATCTGTCATTTTGAAATAATGATTACCAAGTATCATAATATTGTGATATTATATTCATGTGAAATACTTTCCTAAAGTCAAAATAATGTACTGGGCTCTTTTGTGCAAACGAAGACATTTTCTCTTCTTATTTTTTGCCAACTGGTTACAGCTGGGAAAAATATGGCCTTTCTATTTCTTTTATTATTATCTTTAAGTAGTTGTACAAAGGAGTTGACACTTTTAAAAAAAAGTTTATGAATACACTAAATCTTGATCAGTGTCACACCTTTCAACATTCTCACCCATCCCTCCCATGCACACCCCTTCCCTTATACTTCTCAACATCCTAGGATATACACTGAATTCTTGACTGCATTATTTTCCTTTTCCTCTTCATTTGTCTATCCCATTCCCCTTCACTCCACCCTCCCCTTTTGAGTACCTACTTCCTGGTGTTTTATTTTGCTCTACAGAAAGAATAATAGTGTGCCATTTGTAAAGAAATGGAAAAACTTGGAAAAAATGCTGTTAAGTGAAGCATCTCAGGCTAGAGAAACAAAAATCCACATTTCCCCGTAAATGTGGAAGCTGCATTTAGCTTACAAACTCATAAGTAAATATGTTGGGTGGTATGCAACTGTATCCAAATGCATTAACTGAAATACAGTAGATTAATGGGAGATCTCAAATAATGTGATTCCTTAGAAAGCCAAAATATATTTGGTTTTTGATTGACATCCAGGAGAGTATAGGATGGGGATAAAGTTCCATGTACTCTGTTGCTGGCAAGTCAGGGTGGATAGGATGCTGTAGGAGACTTCAAGGATCTTTCTTGAGAAAAGTCTTGTTAAGATTACTTTGAGCTTAGTTTATAGTGGTCCTTGGTATGGACCTAATGGTAATAATAGTAAGGAGAGCCATCTTGAAGTGGTAGGGGGCTTCTTTTAAGAGGTTAAGGATCTCATAGTCTTTTGAAATGGAATGCCAATATACAATCTTTATAGCTCTAGTCTCTCAGGTTTGAGAAATTGGAAAAGTCTTTGCAAATCTTTACGTACAAAGAATATGATCTCTATACAAATGCCTGTGATAATCTCCATGTCCTTATCACTTAGACAAGGAGGTTTCTCTAAGATATTATCCTCTTAGACATTATATAACCATTCATTTATTTAACCTTGATTATTTCCAGTTATGAAAGGCGACCTCTTCCTTATCTTTCCTCTTCTGCAGTATTGGGTATAAATCTCTCTCCCTCCTGCCCTCCCCCCACCCCCCGCCAACTAGTCTCCCTTAGACATGCACAGCATCTACAGATACTTAATTGTTTATTTCTAACACGATACTTGGTACTTGTAATATTGGGGAAGCACTACTGGTTGTTTTTGGTTAAGCTTGTATCTCTATTACTATTATGATGAATGTTTTGTTCATTTAGACAAGATAATAATTGTAGTTGCCACTAGAAAGAGTTGAATATATTTGGGCTCTCTGTGATAGAATGCAGAATATTGAAGATTCAGAGGTATTTCCTTATGGATACTCACAGCTTTTTCAAATGGCACATTTGCTAAAGTAAATAACCTGGATTGGCCTCTAAAAAGGAAGCTAACTAATGAGCTTGCTTATTTCTCTTTCCATATATAAACAGATTATCTTGCTAAGTTGGAAAATATGTATGTCCTACAGTGATTTTTGAGTGTCTAAAAGAATCAAGTTGAGAATGCCAACAAGATATGAAGCATAGAAAAAAATCTTACATGTTTATTTTAATACGTACTAAGGTAGTAGGATAAAGGAGCATTTCAAGTTATCTGTTACCAGAGTGGCCCATTTACATTCGGTCTCACTTTAAGATATATTAGATTAATAAGTCTGACTTTATGACTAATATAATTTATGTTCACATATACCTATTTTTATTAGCACAATTATAGATGGTGAAGCAAATTTCCATATATGTTAAATACTAACAGGAAGAATAACTAACATTTGTATAGTGAGTTACAGTTTATAATCATATATCATGTATAAACTGTTCTTGGGAAGAATATTTATTATACTTTCTTAAGAAAGCAATCACTTTTTACAATGTAAACATTATATGAGAAGAGATTCATTTCTCTTCTTTCCTTTCTTTTCCTTTTTTCTCTTTCTTCTCATTTTCTTCTTTCCTCCCTTAATGGGAAAAATAATCTAATGACCTTTGTTGGGGGTATAGCATGTGTGCATAATTGCTCATCATATACTTCTGTGGAAGAAGATAAAACAAGCAATCCCACATGATTTTGGGAATATATCTTCTGCTCCCCAGTGTTCTTGAGGGAAATGTAAGGTTGCAGAAATCATTTCATGCCCTGTATGATTTCAAACATAAATCAGGAAAATTGTTAGCAAGTTATAGCTCTTCTTAGAGACTGTAGCTATTGTGCTATAGTAAACACAGGCTATATATTTTTCCAAGTTATTATGTGTGTAGAGAAATCTAAAGTTGTCTATTTAGATGAGCAGTTTCATTCAGTTATTAGAAAATCATTTTCTAGGTAGTATGAACATTTATTTTCTGAAGGGTACAAAATTGGAACATCATACCAGATGATCCTTTGGACCAATCACCAACAGAGTTACAAATCTGCTCTTTATGGCTAATGTATATACAACTAGATGTTGGTCTTTGGCTTAAAGGTCAGTCATAATGCATCTGGGTCAACTTGGTAGTAAGATGTGGGCAGCTCTCATCAGAAAACTGTAGTGAACCCTTAGTATTTCCTTTCTAAAATTCAGGGGATGTCTAGATAGTATCTAACTTATATTGCCCCATGTGATTCTGAATGAAGCAATTGGTTGATACTGAATCAACCAATGAATGAACTCCCAGATTTCAGTTCTATATAGTAATTACTTACATCAGTATGGGCTTATGCCATCACTAGAGAAAGCAGCACAGAGAGAAGTAAACAAGCTCAGATTGAGTTATTTGGTGGGAAAACTTCATGATGTTTAGACAGTTAAGTTTGCATTCAGATTTTCCTTTGCAGATCAATTATCAGATATTCAAAACACACACTTTTCTTACAGAAAACAATCTTAAATGCTGATTACTTTCCTGAGCTAGATCATAAAAGCCTGTTGTTACTTACTGGAGTGAAATATTGTATTATCAGTGATAAACGAAATGTAAAGAACAGTTCTATTATGATACAAGTGATAGGCATAGCATAAACACAGTAAAATGGAACAATAGTTCACTAATCTAGAGCAGGAGGCTTGATGTTGGAGAGAATGAACACATAAGAGATAACTGGAAGTTGTAAAGACAAGTGCAAACTATTGCAGTAGCTCAAAGGACTTTCTTTTTTTCTTTCTTTCTTTCTTTGGATTTTAGCCAGGTGCTAGAGGCTTTTGCTTATAATCCTAGCTGCTTAGGAGGCTGAGATCTGAGGATCATGATTCAGAGTTAGCCTTGGCCAAAAAGTCCATGAGATTTTTATCTCCAGTTAGCTAGCATGAAGCCAGAACTGGAGGTGAGGCTCAAGTGTACCAGCTGTCAGTGAAAAAGCTGGAAGCTCAAGGTCTAAGTTCAAGACCCAGTACTGATACACACACTGATACACATAAAAATAGGTGGCTTTTCTTTCCCGTGAACTGATGAAACATTAGCACCATGGCTCTTATTTCAGCAATGTGCTAAGATTTGGTGTTTGTCACCCAAATTCATTGATACTGAAGAAAAATGAAGATGGGAAATTGATTATCTGAAGTCAATGACTCAGGAGTTAGAGGTGTGTGTGTGAGAGAGAGAGAGAGGGAGGGGGGAGAGGGTGGAGTGAAGAGAGAAGACAGGAGAGAGAGACTGTGTGTGTGTGTGTGTGTGTGTGTGTGTGTGTGAGAGAGAGAGAGAGAGAGAGTGAGTTTGGCTGAGCTATGGGATGTGAAGCCAAAAATCTCAGAGAAAAACTCAGAGGAAAACTAGGTTGGTGTATAAATTCTCCCTGAAGGGAAGGTAGCGTGTGTTATGTGGAAAAGTTTGGAAGTAGGTTTCCAGTTTTCATCCCCAAATCTCTGCTGAGCCACTTACTGCCTGTGTGGTTTGGGGAAATTGTGTAACTCTCTAAACCTTTCACATCTGTAAACATGTGATGAAGGAAGTCAGGTGGTTGTGAGAGCGGAAACAGCTTCTTGGCTGTGAAAATACTGATAAACTATGAAGTCATTTGGTTCAATGTAGGTGGTGAGCAGACCCCACTGAGTCAGTCAGGTCTTTGCACTCACCACCACTGGCAATTCCCAGGACAGTTTATTTCACTCCTGAGTGGGCTTTGGTTGGCCTATTTCTTGCTCGCTGTTGAAACAAGCACTGTAGTAGGCACTTTACACATTATTTAGGGAAGAAACATGAAGCAGGAAACACCGTGCAGGTGGGCAGTTGAAATAGAAGACATTCCAAAGGCTTGGGTGTATGTGTGTGCATGATATATAGATATAGATGATATAGACACATATCATATATCATGATATATACACATATCATCTATATCTACATATCAGATCCATCCAAATGAAATCTACTTGGAATCTGTGTAGGTGCGCTGCTCTTATTCACAAGATAATGATCAACAAAAGTTTATATTAACATTATGTTAAACCTAGAGAGTGAGAGAATCTAGCAATCAAGGGATGATTTGGGCTCAAGTTTGAATTTAAATATCAATATTTAATCATCTTTACCAACAAAACCCACCAGATCCTCAATGTACAGAATACGTGCTAGATAAATGAATAAAATAATATTTGGAAGGTTTGGTCATGAGTAAGTGTTAAGAACTTGGACACACATGATTGTTTTAGAAATGACCAAAGACACAGTGTGAGGACAGGAAGCCCACAAGTAACCATCACATCTTCCCTTATTAATGGTTCTGTCTGCCTATGAGGTTGATCACAGGTAGTATGGTCCATCAAGATTGAGTTTCTTTTTAATCTAGGAAAATTTATTCAACTTCTAATATGTATAACATCATGCTAGAGAATACAAAGCAATTTCAAAATTCAGTCCAATATTACTTTTAAGTACACACATGCACATACATGCCATTATGTTGATAGGATACAATTCAGAGGATTGGGCATGTAGGTTAGTGGTTGAGTTTTTGCTTAGGTTGGCTGAGCTGTTTTAAAATAAGATATAAGTATAGGATTGTACAAACTGTCAATGCTATGCTATGTAGCTAAAAAGATACAAGTATAGAATTATGCAAACTGTCAATGCTATGTAGCTAATCATGTAGATACTTTAAACAGGACTTGTGAGAATCAGAGAGCTTGATTTGATATTCAGGTTGCAACTTACTAGCCATGCAACCCCCCCTCTTTTTTTTTTGGCCAGTTCTGTGGTTGAAACTCAGGGCCTGGGCACTGTCCATGAGCTTCTTTTACTCAAGGATAGTGATCTAACACTTGAGTTCTGTCACTTCCAGCTTTTTTTCTGAGTAGTTTATTGGAGATAAGGGTCTCACAGACTTTCCTGCCCAGGCTGGCTTCGAACTGTGATCCTCAGATCTCAGCCTCTCAGCTACAGGTGTGAGGCACCAATGCTTGGCATGCCTTCTGTTGGTTTGTTTTAATTTATAAATTGGATGTAGCTTCACGTTGTTTTTAACTCCCTTCCCCTATACCCTGTGCTAGGGATAGAGACTAGGGCCTAGTGAACCTTAAATAAGCACTGTATCACCAGCACACATAGCATCAACACCAAGAAAGAACACTTGAAAATGTTTTTAGGTTTACAATGGGAAGAAACGAGGGTAGGCCTGGCACTTGTGGTCTTGAACTTGAGGCTATATGCCATGGCGTAATTGAGCCCCTGTTACCTGAGAGTCTGTCTGGCCCTAAGAGGAGGCTCAGGAAAAGTTAGTAAATGCAGCCATGCCAGGCACACAGTCAGTTCGCAATGTATGTTATTGTTTACAGTTCTACAAAATGTCTTATATGGTAACTTGATTATCTCCATCATACAGAAGAATAAATGGAAGTTTGACGTTATTAACCAACTCCCAACCTGGAACAAGTGGAATAGTGGAGTCGTAGGAGGAAAGGAAATCTTTCTGACATCAGAGCCCGTACACTCACTATTCCTTACAAGATGTGGGCTTTCAATGTAAGGAAGCTAGAGTCATTCCTGGACAACAGTGTGGCCAAAATATGCAGGGAAGATTCTGCATAGTTTACCAGGTGCCCAGATAGCTTCTGAACTTGCTCTTAGATGAGGAGGGGAACAAGGCCCTGAGCTCCTGACACATTTCACTGTGGCCTTGTGCCCCGTGAAGCAACATGTGCAAGAATGAATAAAATTCCCATACTATGGGCCATCCTTTAGACTTGTCATAGGAGCAGCAAAGAAGGGAAGGAGAGCAAGGAAGGACGTCGTCAACCAAGGGCTAACATTAAGTTCATTATCCATGTTAGCACCCCTACCCCCTGACTGTCATGCTTCCTTCACATTTCACTCCTGCAGATAGCAAGGGGTTGAATTTTTCTTTTCCGTCTTAAGGATGATAGACAGAAACGATGTTCCTGCTGGCCAGAATGTCCATGTTCTTCATTGTCTGTCCACCAGTTCTAGGTATTCTTGTTGGCTCACTGAGTGAGTCTCTTAGAATGTAATGCTATAGTCACCCCTGATTGTGATGAACAGTAGTATAATGGCCCTAACCAATGGTCATGATCAGACTCCAGCCCTGAATTGGACGGCATACTGCAGAATTTGGGACAATGTGATCCCATATTATCTAATGTTGCCTTTGGTTTATTTCTAAGCAATATCAGAGGAAGCCAGTGTAGAAAGGTTTCTGAGAGAAGCAGGGAGATATACTTTATTGTTCACATTTGGCTAACACATGGTAGATCAGAGAAGGAAAGACAATCTACCTTTAAGAGAAATAAGTCCAGGGAATGGCTTCCGCTGTTGCCCAAGTCTAGCCGGTGACCGTGTTTGGTTTCTCTGGGAGCACTGCGCTACTATCCCCTGATGAAGGCTGGTGGTGGGGAGACAGACTTTCCACACTTCTCCCTGACCTGTGGTGAGTCTGCTGTGCTGAATTGTGTGAAGTTGTCAAAGGTTGCTCTGCATTCCAGCACTTGGCACCGGCCCCGCTGAAATGTGATGCCATTGGTTTTCAGTAAAGATTCCTTTCTGCAGGGCTGCAAACACAGATCAGCTGCTACTGTGTCTATACAACCAGGGAGCAAATCAACCAGCACATTTCAAGCAACCTTTTTAACCCTGAGACTTTCCAAGATCTCCTCTTCACACAGGAAGTTTCTCTCTTCTCTGTTGTCAGATTTAGCACTGAGCTCTTGTCATCAGATCCGAGCTAGGCTCCCTGCTGCATAGTATAGAGTGGCTTCCTTGAAACACATTTGTCCTTGAAACTGCACCAAACTCTTGGAAGAACCCAGAACGTGTAAGTATGTGTGATTTTGAGGCAGCAATAGTAGAGGGCAAAGCTGCAATCAAGCAGTAGACAATATCCGATTAGCAGTGCAGGAGAGATTTTTTTTTCCGACGTTATGTTACATTCATTTTCAATTCGTTCTGAGGAAACAAATCAATTCTAGCTTCTGATACAGTGACTTTGCAGTAGATGGGGTTGTAATATGTGAGCTTTAACTATTTGTTGTTCTCATGGAGCCTTTATATGAGCCTTTAGACTTGTGGACGATGACGGTGGACATGGAACTATAAAACTTCTACGATTTTTATTAGAAATTATAATTGTTGGGCATGTCCATCTTGAGAAACAAGTTAGCTTTTGTTTGGGGGGGGTGGAATTTTCTTTTTAAAATTAACTGTAGATAAACTCATGGACAATAGGCTGAGTTTGTTACTGTGCTTGCTCTCCATAAAGCATATTAGTTTGCAGTTTTAATTTACTCCTGAAGAACATTCCTCTGAGATTCTTTTTGTCTTAATTGAATCCTACTCAGTGCTGTTTGTGTGGTGTTTTACTGTTGTGTATGTGTCTGTTCAAGTTACTTTGCCAGGGACTGTGGTCTGGTTGAACCTGTGTTTAGATTTTAAGCCCATTTAGGTAAAATCAATGCTCAGAGGATTTTGGGAGGTGGTGGGGTTTGTTTGTTAATGGTGGTCGTATTACCCCTGAAAGCCTGTGAAAGACACAATATGAACGGCTGTCATTTGTAGACCCCAGACTAAAACAATCTCAGGCTCTAAGTCAAATGTCCACTTCTATAACTCCGACCAGTAAATGCCCATGCCCCCTTTCTATCAATTTTTAATATGCAACAATACTTATGTTTATAAGATTAATTTCTCTCAGATTAGTCTGATTGATAGCTGGATTGTGGTTTCTTAAGAGCTTGCTCCCTGAAACCCACAGCAGAGCTGCATTCCATTTAACTAGTGAATGTAAAAACGGGTAACCATGGATTCAGCCACTAACTGCCAGTGAAATGACTTGTTGTAAACAATACAAATGAGCCAGGAGAGCAGAGGCAACCAGACATGAAATGATTTTAATAGAAATTACGGTAAAAGGTCATGTGATTTGGTATCCGCTTCTGTTCAATTTTAAAGGGAAAGACTTTCTTTTCTCCCTCCCTCTCCCCCCCCCACCCCCATTTACCTATTTCCAACTAACCCATGTAGATATCACAGCAAACTTGGCAGGCAGGTTCCATGCTACGCTTGCATGAAAGATGGCCCATGTCATTCTGAGCAAAGTGTGGCAGACTTGTGGGTTTTCACTGACTGGTAAGTACCTTTATTTTAGAAATTAAGCAAAAAGGAAAAGAAGAAGTCTGAGTATTGCAGAGCTTTCTTTTAATTTTTGTCTTAAAATGGAAGGTCATGTTAATTGTGTACCAGAAGTTCTTAGGCCTAAACATCAGAGAATCGTTTTTCAATCATACGGAGGTCTTTTTTTTTTTTTTTTACTTCCCCTCCTGGGTCTTGAGATTTATTTATAACCTTGGTCTTTCTGAAAACTGTTATTTGCTTTAGGAACAACTTCTGCAATATGGTAATGAGCGCATGCAGATACTGTGGGAAGCACCGTGTCTCCTCTCAGGATGTTCTGACCTTTCCTGGGGGTGTCCCGAGGACCGATCTTAGAGTCATATTTTTAATACTGTGGTAGGATACACGGGTTTCTGTATGTGAGCATGATCATGTTCATAAATTTGCTCTCAACCATGAAAAAAAATGAGCAAAGTACCTAGGAGAGGTGCTATCCTCATGGTTTGTCCGATGAATCATTATCAGCTAGGCTACGAAATAAGATGTACAAATTATGCTCAGTAGGCAGAGTTGGAAGATTGGGGTGTGTGTGGGGGGGAGGCGGCACTTAGTAGCACAGTTGTGTCTTCGCTAGATTGGGAGAACGGACCTGGTTGGATAAGTGTAGGAATGAGGATGCTCTGTCACGGTGTCTAACTAAGCACAGGCATTATAAACAAAGGCCTCTGTCTGAGCGTGCTGTCTCTTCAGAAGTAGACCTGAGCTGGCATTTGGACTGGCATCCTATTGTACACACAGATGGTATAAATCATCATATTATCATGGAATAGCCATAGATACCATTGCTATGAGAGAATCAATCAGTGTGTGCAAAAAATCACAAGAGTTATAATTTAGGAGCTCCATAAGATCTAAGAACACCAAACTCCTCCCTATGTGTACATTTTTTTCTCTAAAAAATTCTTGCTGAGACCCATAAATGACAAGTGCTCACATTGTCCACTTTTCCCCTTTTTATTGTATATATGAGTTGTACATTGTGATATTTCTATACAGGCATATAATGTCATTGATGAAATTCACCCCTTCTATTACTCTTATTCCCTTTCTCACCTTTTAAATATTTTTAACTGGTTTATTTTGATACATGTGAATGAACTACTCTGATCATATTTACTCCCCCCTTCTCTCTGAACATAGTACTGATATTTAAAATTAAAAATAACCTTTCTAAGGAGAATCTTACTTCATGCATAAACAGAAAAAGTCTTCAGAGAGTCATGGTATTATGTATGTTTGGTGTTCTAATATTTCCTGTGGTTACAAAAAATAAAAATGGATGAAGCTCTGGTAATTTGGGGGAGGAAAGACCAATTTCAAGTGCACCAAGCCAAAGGGAGGTTTTGGGTACATTACAATTAGAATATGGTTTCTAGTTTTCCTTCATCTGAGTTTCCAAATGGAAGGGCAGATCTAAAAGTGTCTGCAACAGGGTAATTAGAAGGAGACTATAGATCAGTCATTGCTTGTATACTTCACTCTTGAGCAGACAATTGAATTCATCTCTTTGACCTTTCCCATCATCATCTATAGACTGAGGCCAATGGGTGGTGAGTCAAAGGTTTATTTTTGATAACCTAGAGAGAGTATTTAGCACCAACTCTTGCATAGTAAGTGTTCAATAAACTGCCCCAAGTTTCACTAGAATTTTTGTTTGCTCGTTTGTTTTGGGCTTGAACTCAGGGTGTCATGCTGTCGCTCACGTTTATGGCACTTGGCTGGTACACAACCACTTGAGCCATGTCACCAAGTTCCAACTTTTTGCTGGTTAACTGGCGATAAGAAGCTTGAGGATTTATCTGTCTGGGCTGGATCTAGACCTCAGTCCTCAGATCCTAAATGCCTGATCATTGTTGTTTTTGATGGGAAAAAGTGTATATAGTTAAGTAGAAGTATGTTCTGTTTGTTGGACAGAGAAAGACATTTCTATCACCACACTTTGGTCCTAATCCTAGGGACAATAGTACCGTTGCAGCAATGTGTCATTACCTGAGAGATGGGGACTCCATGTATACCATAACATAGTATTTGATATAGCATTTTATCAAAAGTTGAAAGCAATAGCATATGTAATTTTTCATGTTCATGCAATTTATTCAGGAAAACTAATTTTTTAAAGACTTTCTGATTGTATTAAGGCTCCATGCCTGGTTTTATGAGCGAGCCCATTCATAGCATTTTAGGCAGAAGGACATTTCAAAATATAAGAGATTGATGGGGCTGGGAAGGTGGCTTAGTGGTAGAGTGCTTGCCTTGCATGCATGAGGCCCCGGGTTCGATTCCTCAGCACCCATACGCAAAAAAGAAAAAAGCCGGAAGTGGCGCTGTGGCTCAAGTGGTAGAGCACTAGCCTTGAGCTGAAGAGCTGAGGGACAGCGCCCAGGCCCAGAGTTCAGGCCCCATGACCAGACCCCCCCAAAAAATATATATGTATATAAGAGATTGAGAATTACCCCAATCTTGAAAGCTTGAAACCCAGTGGTTATTAGTTTTTCTCAAGTTCTCAAAGGTGCGCTCTGTGTGTGTGTGTGTGTGTGTGTGTGTGTGTGTGTGTGTGTGTGTGTAGTATTGGGTTTGGATTCAGAACCTCCCACTTGCTAGCATGTACTCTTACCACTAAGCTACCCCCCTTGTCCTGTTTTTGCTGGTTGTTTTTGAGATAGGATCTCCTTTCTTGCCAAAGTCATGCCTGTGAGCAATTTACCTATGTTAGGCTTCCCATCATCATTAGGAAGACGAGCGTGTGTCACTGTGCCCACCTCTAGGTGAGAAGTTGTGTGAACCTTTTGTCCCAGGCTGGCCCTAATCAAGATCTTCCTATAAGTAACCTCCCTAATAGGTAAGATTATAGGCATAACCACTACTCCCCCACCCACCAAAGCTTCAAGGCTAATCTTATACATTAAAGAGCAGTAATACATGATTAGTACCAAAGGCATAGAGGATATTTGCAGCCAAAAGATATACTTTTTGGGAATACTGGAATACTGTAAAGGTCTCATTTCTTCCATTATCTCTCCTCCATCCCTTTCATTTTTTCTTTCTTCTGTTCCTTTCCCTTCTTCCCCCTACCCTTATTCTATAGTCTTTCAACTATATTACATTTCCATTTTTTTTCTTTGTGAATCAGAGGGCTCAGGGAAGGGAAAAAGAGGAGCAGGAGACTACAGCTTTTTGATGCCAACCCTGATTTTATAAATGGAAACTTTTAAGAGGAGTCAGAAAAATCTGTTTTTCTTTCTCCTGCTATTGAACTGGAGAGCCACATCTGAAGTGACCTGCAGACCCCAGGGAAGCCTTGCTCAGTAACTATTTGTTGATTCATTGATTAAACGGCATGGAGAGAAGGGGCATCGAGCAGGGAGATTCCCTTAGTAGTGAAAGCTTTGAAAGTCCAAGCTTCGGTGTACAGTAGGAGGGCTTCTCTGTGACCTTCCAACAACTAATCTCCCTTAAGAACTAAATCAAAGCAGTTAAGGGATTTTTGTCAGATGGATTTTGTCTACAGTTGGGTTTTTGGCAGTTGCATGTAGAAAGCAGTACATTCTTCACAAGGATATGAACTTCTGTACTTTTTTTTTTCCAGAAAGGAATGAAGACCAGGTGCCAACAGAGATCTCTAGAGAGGGACTCTTGTTTATCCATAGTACTGTCCAGGCAGGGACAGCTGCAAGATGGATGCCTTTCTCACACTCCGTAGCCAACCTTTCCCTAACCACTTTTGTCTGATGCCTGCACACCATAGCATGGACCCTTTCCAGTCTTCTCTTCCCAGGGTAGAGAAGAAGAATCCCTGTGATTAGAACTGATGTCATGTAAATGACAATGGGTATCAGTAATCTATTTCTACAGATACTATAGGCTGTAGAATGCTAGAGCTGGAACATTTTCATTTTTAACAAATGGATAAATTCTCCAAGGTCATACAAGTTGTGAGTTGAAAAGTCAGAACTAGACATTTGGATTTCTGATGCCCAAGATTGCACTTTTTTTTTTAAAGATACGTGTCTTATAGTGGATTAGACTTCTGAGAAAACTCATATCATAGGATGAAAAATAGTTTCAGAAACAGTAAGACTATTTTAAAGATGCTCAAAAGAATTATATGTGTATAGTTCAAATCCTAACGGAGTTTCGTGACCCATGGGAAATACACTTAACCATTCCGAGCTGTAGTTTGCTTTGTTGTGAAATTGGGGTTAAGGTATCTGTAATGCCTACCTTTTAGGTTTGTTTTGTGGATTAAATAAGATTATATATGTTAAGTGCTTAGTCCAGGTCTTTACTCAAGATAGGTATCAGCAAATATTGTAAATCCTCTGGTAGGGGCATTGTGCATGGGAGAGTTATAAGAAAAAAGGCTTTAAATATCCATCTGGAATTGTGTCATTCAATGGCTTCCAACATTTTCTTCTGCTGTCACACATACAGAAAATGTATGTGAAGAATTACCATATGCTTGGCAGAATGTTATCAGTGAGTTGTAGTGTAGTGGTGGTGGTGGTGATGGTGGTGGCGGTGGTGATAATGATAATGGTGGTGGTGGTGGTGACAGATGCTCATGCTGACAGGTGATGTGCATAGACACAGAAGAGCCAAGGTTATACCCAGATCCTCAAACAGGACCCTAGATTGAGTGCTTTCTTTTCTCTACTAGAGAAGAACTGAGAATGTTGGCTTGGGAGTGATGCCATTAGAAGTGCAACTGTACTCAGTTACATTAGAAGAAAGCCATCAGGAGACACCAGAACTTTATTACTGAAAACAAATGACTGTCAGCAGTGCAGCTGGTATAGAAGGTGCCATCATTTTCTGGAGGAAGGAGATTCTCCATGATCCTTTTATAGCATAGTTCTGGAATTAGAGCCTGTGCCAACTTTGTGTGGTGACATAGGGAAGTAACAGAGCCACTTTCAGTCTCCATTTCCCACCCCCCTTTAAATTGGAGTAAAAACAGTAGTTCTTACATAGAATTGTGGTGAGGATTAAATGAAAAAACAGCAAAGTTTTAAGAAAAAATGTTTGGTGTCTATTTTGTAAGTACTAGTAATTATTAGTGATTTTTGTTCTGAAGTTACTTGATAGGACAGTTTCACATCTTGAGATTCTCCTCCAAAATTTCCAGTATTAACATTAGTCACAATGCCATTCATACATAAATCCAATTTTTAGTTTTAACATAATAACAGCTGCTCCTTATAGTGTGAGTATTAAAATAGACACTGTGCCATGTGATCTATACGGTATTTCATTGATGCAATTCTGTCATTACTCTTCTTAGAATTTTTCAGTTGCCCCCATTTTATAAATGACAAAATGAGCCTTGAAGAGGTGATAGAACTTTCCTAAGTCAGCACTGCTAATGAATGATAGATCCAGCTCTTCTCTGCATATATGCATCTGGCCTCGCTCAGTTTGAGACAATCTGTAGGTTTTATTAGAACAGTTGATTCTCTGAATGGAGGGTGTGTGTGTGTGTGTGTGTGATTTTTAATTTCACATTCAAGCAATCCTGAAAGTAGATTCTCTAGCATCATCATCATTTACCTCATTTATGTTTAGTCATTCTGAATAGCACAACTAGAAATGATGGATTTGAGATTTATCCTGCAGCACTTTTACCTTCACATCCAGGACAGTCTTCTATATAGTTAGTACGTTAACTTTTGAGCATTGGAAATGTCTACGGACATTGAGGTGTTGCATAGGAGTTAAGGGTATCAACTCAAAAGGAACTTAGCAAGGGGCAGTTTACTTCCGGTGCTACTAAAGAGAAGCCAAGTCATGCTGCAGACAACCCAGGTTTTATCCCCAATGTGTGTTACAGTATGTTCACAATTAGGTTCACAATGTTGCACAATTGGCTAGTTTGGAAGGTGTTAATATTTATCTCAGGAATTAACCTAAACCAGGACATCTGGCCAAACTAGAAGTTTGTCAGAAAAACAATTCCTACTCAGCTGGCAATCTACCACTTGAGCCATGCCCCTAGCTCTTAGAAAAACATTTCTTGGAAAAGGATCTGGCTTAACTGAAATGGCTTCTTGTAGGATGGCAGCTACCCTTAAAATAGCTTGTGTCAAACAGCCACTTTGACAGAAAAGATTCTGACTTGTACAGAATCTCATGCAAATATATAGAAAAGAAAAAGATATAGACACAGAAAAAAAGCATGTAGGAACAGTGACAAGGGGATAAATAATACAATCATCTTTATCCTTTGTCAGATATCAACACTGCAGACTTTAAAGTCCTATTGTACTTTAGTAACCTAGGCATGAATTAGATCTATATCTATGTAGCTGATCAACTGTTCAGTACAATTTAATCCTCTTAATTTAAATATAGCTTTTAATTAGGTAATAGATATTGAAAAAGATCTTGAGACCACTACAAGTCATATTTTCCCTCCATTTTACAGATGAAGAAATTGAATTATGTATTTTTCCCAATTAGTTTTCCTATGATCTTAGTAATAACAGTAATGAAAGCTGGTTTTTTATTAATTTAATTTTGACACCCCCCCTAAAGTTTTGCACTTTCCTGTGGCACTTTTCTTTTCTTTTTGTCAGTTGTGAGGCTTGAACTCTGGGCCTGGGTACTGTCCCTGAACTCTTCAGCTCAAGGCAAGTGCTCTACCACTTGAACCACAGCACCACTTTGGTTTTCTGGTAGTTAACTGGAGATTTTGTGGGGCAGGGAGGGGGAGTGTAGTTGTGGAGATGGGAGGGCAGGGATGGTAGGGGAAAAACAAAGGAGGAGGCAACAATACTTGATAAGAAATGTACTTGCTCAAGTAATTGTAACACCTCTGTATGGTGTTTTCACAATAAAAAACTTATTTAAAAAAGTCTCACAGACTTTCCTTCCCCAGGCTGGTTTTGAACCATGATCCTCAGATCTCAGCCTCCTGACTATCTAGGATTACAGGCGTGAGCCACTGGCACCAGGCTCTTTTCTAATTAGTGTGTTTTTCACCTAATCAACTTCTAAGAATGAGATACACGTGGACGAAGGAGAATCATACCTGCGTGTATCAGGAAGGGGCATGCTGGGAGAGGAAATAGAAGAGTGTTTCTTTTCTCCACCATTCTATTGTTTTCAAGTGTAGAATGCCATCCCTTGGTCTTTAAGGTCTAGAAGGACTATGGCTTGCAACATTATTTGTTTCATAGACTCTAAACTAGGCACAGGAGAGAATTTTGTAGACTCTAGGCTAGATACTGGAGAGGATCCGGCGCAGTCTTTTGCTTTATCTTCCTGGGATCTGGAAGAAACTATGCTGGCTGGCGGCTCCCACGATGTAGCTGATTGTTACTCTGAGGAGCAGATGGAGTCCTCTTCAGATTCGTACTTCTTGCTGTGCATGCTTGTTTTGTTGAGGTAAGTATAGCAGACAAGGAAAAGAAAAGATGTACCAACTTGTGTGAGAAACAAGATGTAGTAAAAAGGCCCGAAAGAAAAACAAATTGATTATAATTTTCAAGGTTAATGTCAAGGTCAGATGACTTTCTTAAGTTAGTTTAAATACCATCAGTGAAATGAGACTGTGAGTCAAAGGCTCTAAAGCCCTTCTAGATAAACAACTGGAAGTTACCTGTCCAGTCACTAGTTTTGGGTTTAGATTTTGGAGATGGAGAGGATGGATTGGATAAAGGAAAAGGTGATGGGCATTGTCCTTTCCCTTTTGATGATCATGGACCCATGTGAGCAGTGTGGGATAATGTTGATCTGATCATTGTTTTCGTGCTGCTGACGCCGAGATAGCATGAAAACAGCTTCTTTCTAATAACACATGGTATTTGTGTTGTGAAAGTTTATGAAGTCACAGATTTTCAGATTTCTCTTACAGCTAAATTAGTTAAAGCAAAATTAGGTGTCTTGTTCACAATAGCACATCTTTGTGTGTGTATGTGTGTGTGAGAGACAGACAGAGACAGAGACTGAGAGAATACGGGAAATGAGGTATTCTAACATCTAGATCCAGGTTATTTCCCACCTCTTTGAAATTCCAATCACAGGATGGGGGTTGATAGAGCATAGAACTTAGATACAGTGTGAAAGCAGTTAGAAAGGAGAAAGCACCCCTGAGATGCTGGACCAAAAACAAACAAAAACAAACCAAAAAACTTGTAAGGTCATTTCTCATGTTGAGTATGGTATTCAAGTTTAAAAGATAGTGCAAAGATTCTACCTTGGTCCTTAATGGAAAACTGGAGGACAGGAGAAAGCATCAGGGGAGGGAGTCAGAGAAAGGCCTCTCCTCCCAGGATATGTTATTCCGCCCCCCCCCCTCAGCATTCTGGAGTTCTCTCTCTTTCTGAAGTCACATAGCTGTGTGGAAAAACCCCTGTGTCTTAGCAGATGTACTTGAGGTAGCTACAAGCAAAAGGGAGATGGCCTTCTACTTATAAGCTTAAGTCTCATGTTCATAGTTTCGCCCACTTTACCATGTAGTAGGAGAGTAGTCTCAATCTGTAGCATCATTTTGGAAAGAAAAGGGGCAACTAAATGAAATCCAGTGTTTGTATCAATGGTGCAGAATTCTTTCATCAAACCAGCTAATACCCTTAAGGGAAAAAGATCTGGTCTAATACTTAATTGAAATATGTTTGTCTTTTCTTTCTTTTTCTCTTTATTGTGGTTTGGAATAAAATTTTATTAGCTATATGGCCATTGGAAGGTAAAATGAGTATGTCTTCTCTGTCCTGTGAGCTTTATTTTTATTAGGATCCAGTCAATAAGGTCCCAGTACAACTGTGTATTAAGATGGATTTCTTGACTGGACTTAATTTGAAGATTATAACAAAGAAGTGATGTCTTATGATAATGGCCCAGAGATCTTCAGGTTCATCTGGCATAGTCAGCATGTGACTATAGATTTCCAGTAGAAACTCCACTCAACCTGTTCCTAATGCTTCAGAAGCACCACATGTTACTGGCAGACTGAATGAACTGGTATCATACAGATGTCAACTCTTTGCCTTTAAGCCACCAGTACAAGTTACCTCATAATTCTTCAACATTATTTTTCCAACCTTAAACAACTGGTTATCATGCATACAACAAATATGTTCAGGTTTTCAAACAAGTACAGGCTTGCTCTGTATTTTCCTCCATTGGATTACTTAATAACCAACTTAATCTCAGTCAAGTTTCACTTTAGTACTCCTCGAAATTAGAGGGAAATATTGCCTCCGCTCATTTGCTATGTTTCACAGGCACAGGAGAGGTAAAAGATAAAGTATCAATTCTTATGGATCTCATAGTTCGAAGCTTTTAAGGCTGTATTATAGAAACTTTGTAATTATTGTGGGTAATCTTGCAGAAAATTAAATGTTGAGTTTGCATATGTGAAGAAGTTTGGGCTACTTTGCTCACCGTATCTTGTTAATGCTCAGCATCTCCCTCTCCCTGTCAGCCTTTGGGTTTCACTTTGCTGCCAGTAAAATGCTATTTGTGGCATAAGTGAAATCCATGGCATAAAATCTTTCCAAAGTGTTTTTAGGGAAGTTCTGCTTGTAGTTCAATTGCTCCTTTCAAATTGAGCCTAGACCCAGTTCTCAGCTAGAGGTAATTGGTCCCCCAAGTGACATTTTTTTTTGGCAATATCTGGATACATTTCGGTTTATCACTACTGGGAAGAAAAGCCAGCGCGCTGGCTATCTTGTGAGTGGAGCATAGAGAAGCTAGTAAACAGAGCAACCTCTTCTCCTCTCCCACCAACAAGGAAGTATTGAAATATCAGCGGTGTCAACATTACCAAGTTCTGCTGTAGACATGAAAAGTAAAAGACAAAGCAAGTGGCTTAAATAATTTCCTGATTAATTAATTAATTTTTGCAATGGACATGTTTTATGATTAAGAATTTCCCCTATGGCAAAGGACATAGCTAGCAAGATCAATGGAAAGCCCACGGATTAGGAGAAGATCTTCACTAGCCATACAACAGACAAGGGTCTCATATCTAAAATATACTTGGCACTCAAAAAATTAAATCACCCAACAACAAATCCTCAAAGCAACAACTGCCCAATAAATAAGTGGGCTAAAGACTTAAAGAGAAACTTCTCTGAAGAAGAAAGAAGGATGGCCAATAGACACATGAAGAAATGCTCAACCTCCCTAGCCATAAAAGAAATGCAAATCAAAACAGCATTGAGATACCACCTCACTCCAGTTAGAATGGCAAAAATCAGAACTCTAACAACAACAGATGCTGGAGGGAATGTGGTCAGAAGGGAACCTTACTTCATTGTTGGTGGGAATGTAAACTTGTTCAACCACTTTGGAAAGCAGTATGGAGGTTCCTCAAAAGACTCCACATAGAACTCCCCTACGACCCAGCAATCCCACTTTTGGGCATTTACCCAAATGTTTACAAACAAGACCACACTAAAGCTACCAGCACAACTATGTTTATTGCAGCATTATTTACCATAGCTAAGATATGGGACCAACCTAGATGCCCCTCAGTAGATGAATGGATCAAGAAAATGTGGTATATATACACAATGGAATTCTATGCCTCCATCAGAAAGAATAACATTGCCCCATTTGTTAGGAAATGGAAAGGCTTGGAAAAAATTATATTAAGTGAAGTAAGCCAGGCCCAAAGAAACATAGGTCCCATGGTTTCCCTTAGTTGCAATATCTAGTATATGTATGAGTCAAGCGGAAAAGGTCAGATAATGTGATGTTAGGAAAATGAACCCTTAGATACGTATTTTAATGTTTTTTTTCTTTCATGCATTTGTTTCTAATGCATTTATAAGATTATCTCTTTGTTGCTTTGTATGTCCCTCCCCCACAGTATAACCCCTGCTTTCACTATATTTGATGTCAGTATAACTTGTGGAGGAGATGGGGAAAAACAAGTCGTTTAAGGATACAGGTGGACCCGTTGCAACAATGAGAAGTACAAGTTGTCATGTCGAAAACAAGCTTTACAATGTTGGTGCAGGGTGGGGGGGAGTGGGGGTGGCGGGGAGGGGGGAGGATTGGGTGGGGGGGAAGGCTGGGAAGGGATTTGAAGAGTAAACAAAGGAGGAGGCTGCAATGCTTGATAAGAAATGTACGCATTATCCTGCCCATGTAATTGTAACCTCTCTGTACAGTATGTTCACAAAAAAATTTAAATTAAATTAAAAAAAAAGAATTTCCCCTATGGCACAAAAGAGGCAAAAATCTAGAAAGAGGCCGTGTTCCACCCTTGTTTTTTTACAGACATTCAAAATATAGCATAGGTGTTGTAGGTAACTGAGCTGTCTATAACAAACAGCACTACAACCATTTCAACAGCTATGACTTAGAGAGAGCTTGCCATATGAACAAGACAGGGCCCAAAGCATTTCCTCATATCAATTCAGTTAATCCTTCCAGCAATTTCACTAGGGGAGAGGGGTGGAAATAATACACGCACCTACCAATTCTGAAGCCGTGTAGGAATATAATGGGCTCCAAGTTGGAAGTATGAGGGTCAGGAGATTGACAACAGACTGTCTAGGAAGAAGTGATAGGCTTGACTTTTCTAAAGGCCCCTGGTTGCTCAATAGTGATGTTATTGTAGAAGTGTTTCTCTGGGAAACTAGAATTGCCCTCATAAAGTAGGTTTATACTTGCTTCTAGAGGGAACAAAAAAAAAGAACCAAGATTGTGTAACTCTCTGCTTTCCAGTTCTGCACCTGGGCCCATGCCCATTTGTCTTACCCTCTCCAATGCCTGTTCTTGATGAAACTGGTCTTTGGGTTGTGTGTAAATGACAGAGAGTAAGGATCCGTGACAGCCCGGCCCTGTCCACACAGCCTTTCCCACCTGTGATCCTCACCTTCCAGTTGACTGTCCTCTGAGTCTGATTCCAGAGAGACAAGGGGCTCCCCTTTAAGATGTCATCTTCAGGGTGAGTTTGACCCACAGATGTTTGAAAAAGAATATAAGGGAAAATTCTAAAAACCAGTCTCATGGGAGATTCTCCATGAACACATTTAACTGTAGATTTTTTCCCCTGGAAATGTCAGGTTCAAAATCTTATTCTCGGTGGGGATTTCCGTGGGAATTGGCAAGTTAGCTAAATTCACTGCTTTCATGTCCTCTTAGGAGGTGTGTGTGGGGGGGGGATCTAGGGAATTAGGTTTGTCATAGCTAGATATCTTACCTTTGCCAAAACAGTTTTCTGTATTAGACCTAAGTTGCCATCAAAAAAAAAAAAAACACTGGAAAGGAAAACATCACAAATCACTAGAAATATATCAGCATTGTGAGCGGCAGAATTTATAGGGCACTAATGGATATCCGAGGCTATTTATCTTTCTAGTAGCAGTTCAAACACCTCTGCCTTTTTCTTAACATAAAAGGGCTTTCTGTCAAGGAGCTGTAGAGTCCCCAAAACCAGTACTTGAGTTAAGGGAAAGTGGCATTCTATTCTTTGTTTTCTTTGTGATATGTATAGGGGTTGTTGAGGGTATTTAATTCCATGCTCTGTCTTTTTTTCTTCCTTTTCTTTTTCTTTTCCCCTTCCTCATTCAGGCTTGTGACACTTGTGTACAGTCTCGCATAAATGGGGTAAGGCACAGAGTGAGAGAGAAAAGGCCCAGGTCACGTGTTTTCTATCTTGTTTTGATTAAAACATTTATTCATAGTGGGTTTTCTTTGTGCCTAAAGGCTGGTACATTCATGCAGTTTATGTAGCCTATTTTGTTCATCAAGCTCAAATGCAATTGGCAAGACATATCCCTGCTTTGAGAAAGACTTCTAGTATTTTGTACATATTAACTCAGCACTGCACAGTTGCTTGGCCCCCGTCAGTTTTGTCTCCTATGGAGGAAAGGTCTGGAATGCAGGTGAATTTTCCCAGACCAGGAGGGACTGCAATGACTTTGAGATGTCTCCCTCTGTGGCTGCCATTTGGTAGGAGAGACTTGAGTTCTGCATCTGGCTAGCTGGTGACCTTGGGTCAGATTGTTTTGACATTGATCAGCCTCACTTTCCAAAACTAAAGGATTAAAAAAGAAATACCTATCTACAAAACAGGTATGTTGTGAAGAATGCACGAAGGTTAATGCAAAGCACAGAAAAGAGTTAGTGACTTTTGCTTTGTGTGCCTTGTCTCAGTCTTTTCTCTAATATAATATCTAGTCTGAGAACTAAAATCTTAGAATTACCTTTGCACTCAGTACAATTCAGAAAAAGCAGAGGTAAAAAAAAATCCAAGCCTTTATGGCAGTCCTTTGAATACACCACTGGAAAGTGGTATCCCGTTTTGTTTGTCTGTAGTGTTGGTTCTGGGGGGTTTGAACTCAAGGTCTCACGTTCTTGATTCGCTCTTTTGCTCAAAGTTAGTGCTCTACCACTTGAGCCACCATTCTCTTTCTGGGTCTTTGGTAAGTTAGTTGGAAATAAGAGTCTCTTGGCTAGTTTTGAACTGCAATTCTCAGATCTCAGCCTCCAGAGTAGCTAGAATTACCAGCATGAGCCACCACACCTGGCATCTTTATGTATGCATGTATATACATATGCATACATATTACATATACATATGCATGCATATGTAAATATGTATATATTTATTTAGCACTTCCAGTAACTTGTATTTGCATATACTCTAGAGTTGAATGGCCTCTGGGATAGCTGGTCACCTTTCCTCCTCTGAGATGCTCTTCTCCTGCATTAGTAGGACTAAGTTGCTGGAATGTTGGCTCTTCACCTAGAAGGGTCCTTTTACCCCACTGGAATCTATCTATGCGCCTCTTAACTCTACCCCAGCTTATACCCAATGCTTTTTATGGTGGGCCTCACACAGTTGGGTAACGTAAATGATGTGATAATGAAGCTGGACTAAAGGTCATGGGATTGTTCACATGTGCAAGGAGATTGTAGGCTTAGCCTCTCAGGTGAGGGAAAGGTTAGCACACCAACTGCATCCACACTTCAAAGCCTGTCACTGCCTTGCTGCACTAACTTAATTATCTGTGCTATTGATATCTTTGAGGAACATATCTATACCCGGGATACAGTTACTTCACAGTAGGAGATAGCAGGAGGTGGCTTGTTCGGTTGCCAACTTCCTAAAATGCTTTTTAGAGTCAGCTGGGTTGCTTAGTCCTCTCTTGCTCTTGGATTAAATATAAAAATAACTATGTAAAGCATATCAACTCTCTTTTCCCTGTCTGCTGAAACTGCAATCTCCTAGGCTTTTTCTAGAACCCATTAAAGAGGGAAGAGGAGAGGAGGGGTAACAAAATCCCCAAACTCCAAATCCCCAGATGAGATATTCACTTAGAATGGATCCTGAAGTTACATCTCTACCAAGACAGAGATGTGTCAGTGCTCAGCCCAGCTCCATTTTGATCGTTGATGGGTTGATGAGGTAGCATGAACTTTATTCTCATTGTACCCCCTGCCACCGCCACCTCCTCCTCCACTTCCTCCTCTTCTTTCAAGCCATATTAGTTTTATGGACATCTCCATCAAGAAGGCTGCAAGGGAAAGAAATGCAACCCAAAGCAGGTGATGTTTTCATTGCTAAGCCATAAGTGTTTGATGTTGAGAAACATAATCTATGGACCGAAGAGAAGTCTGATCTTCACCCAGTTTCCACTGATCCAAACCAGCCTTGTTCCTGTTAGTACACAAACAGGAACCCTGTTCACAGAAACCTTCCAGAAAGTAAGATTTCCATCTCTGACAGTTGACAACAGATCCTCCCTGCCAGCTGCTGCCTTACTCTGTTAGTTCCTCACAAGAGGTATTTTAAGGTGTGTTTACCTGCATAATAAGCATTATTTTGGGAGCCTCTAGTCCTGTTGACTTTTCTGTGAGTTGGATGATCTGAAATGTAAAGGAACAAGATGACCCAAGCTCCTAACTGCACTGAAGTTTAATAAAATGCCCTGTGCTTCGACACCAAAATGTGGCCTCCTGGCTGTTGAACCTCTCAGATATATAACAGACAAAAACCGGGGAGAAATTTTTCTAGCTGTTCACCCTTTCCCCCTCCCCTTCTTAAAGTCGCTCACCTTGTATGGCATAGCCTTCAAAATCATGGTCATTTTCATGATAAAAATTCAGTGGAGACAGTGCCAAAGCGTCACGCAAAACCAGCTGCGGCATCCTGCGTGACATTCCAAATATTAATACAAATAGAATTAATTCACACGCCAGGGGTGTCTCAAGAATCCATTTTAAGTTGGCACTTAACTTCAGTTTAGGATTTCTCCGTGACTGCCCATGTTGAAAACTGTTTGCTAAACAAGACAGTATTGGGCCGTCCTCTACCTCTAACTTCATTACAACATATTGGTTAACTCACACTTGGTTTTGACTAGAAGCAAATAAATGTTGGTTAAGGGTTGGTGTCCATGGTCAGCAATGAAGTTTCTACGTTTTTTTTTTTTTCCTGACCTATCCCTTTCAGCTGAGCGCATTTGGTTTTATTTTGTGGGACGAGCAAACATGATATATTTATCACTAGTGGATTCGTTAATTGCCTAATTTCTTAGTTCATTTACAAATTCTTAGTTCTAAAATACATCTGGTTTTGTCCACACAGAGTGAATTCCTTGTCTCTTGCATTAAATTTAGATTGCAGCAAGGCATAAGCTAGACCAAAGTAAAACTTGGGTGTCTAGCGCTCCCCTGGCCTTGTCTTTCCATTTCTGCAGTGAATTTAATAAAGAAACTATCTTGGAGTAATAATTCCTACAAGCCCCAGACATTCCTTTGGGGGAAGAGGACTGACCTTTTCCTGTTTTTAATAAAACCTCTGTGAATTTGGGGCTGGCTCTCCTATAGACCAGTGCAACTGTCTTTTTATTCCATATTTAAGGGTGGGGTGAACCTTTTATTCCTCTGATTAGGAAGCATAAAAGCAGCCCTGGGAGATAGGGCTCTTATTAGGTTTGTATGACTTATGCCCAGTTCATTTAGTACTTATTTACCTGTATTTAATGGGTTGGACTTACATTTTCTCCTTTTCTAGGGTCAGATTTGGTTATTGTGATTTACTACTTCTCCCCTTATTTCTCAAGGAATTGGGGAGAGGGCATTTATAATAGTGGGTTGAATTATGATCTGGTGATTGGCAGGCTATTTTATCCTAACTGTGACATTGGTGATTTTAAAAGATTCAGTTTTGCCTTTGTCTTGAGCAAGAAGCATTTTACACATGATTAATTTCTAAAATTCCCCCTGGATGGGTAATTTGGAATGGAAGAACTTAAGACCTTTCGGGGGAAATAAATAACCCAATGCACAAGATCCCTTATGCTAATTCTTTATGGTCACTAAAAATATTTAGCATATTGACTAAAAAGGACCAGCTATGAAAGTATGATATATTTTGAAATAGAATAATAATCACAATGTATTCATTTCTAAGGGATTTCTTCCATGTTCTCTGCTGTAAATTTGTTTTGACTATTCAGACACTAGGTATGTTACCTGTTGTCTTCCTGTCTCTCTAGATTGTGTTCATTCTTGTTTTAATTTTATAACCCAAGGTTCATTCTCTTCTCTTGGGTCCTAGAATATTCCCTAAGAAATGGAGGGATGTAGATGCTTAATAAGGCAAAGGTTTCTGGATGAACTTTCTTTGGTAAACACAACATAGCCAGCAGATTTCCATCACATCCTAATAATAGGGTAATGGTTTCTGGATCTCTGAATGCAGATCCAATCCATCTCTCCTCCCCTTCCTAACACAACAGCTTTGTGGCCTGTACTTATGTTTCATCATCTTTCTTTAGCTCCCAGCTTAATTATACAAATATGAAAATCAACTGAAAAGATGTTGGAGGTATTGAAAAGCTGAGAGGAAAGGAGGAATTATTGGACTTCTAAAACCCATTATGTGAATCCAAAATAGGCTTGAGATTCTTTGTAAATTTTTTTTGTGTTTGTTTGAACTCAGAGCTTAGGTACTGTCTTTTAGCTTTCTGCTCAAAACTAGCACTCTGCCTACCATGTGAACAACAGCTCTACCTCTGGATTTTTGGTGATGAATTGGAGATAACAGTCTCTTGGACTTTCCTGCCTGGGCTGCCTTTGAACCATGATCCTCAGATTTCTGCCTCTAGATTGGCTAGGATTATAGGTGGGAGCCCCAATTGCTGGGCTTAAATTCCATGTAACTGTACAAAGATGTTTACCTGCTTCTATTGTAAGACTTCAGCCATCATTTGATAGCTTTTTCTTCAACCTCTACTAAAGGCTTTGAACTGCCTTACCAGGGGGACACTAGAGAGCAGTGAAAATCTAACTTGATTAACAAAAACACAATAAAACACACATAGAGAAAAACCACAGGACACAAATGCATGCCTTATTTTATTATATATTTAACTATTGCATTTCATCAATATCATATGAATATATATAGCTCATAAGTGTTTTATAAGTCAAGATAAGAAACAGAATTTTTAACAATCCCAAATTCTTCATATATTTTACTCAATGAATTTCTTTGTGCCCCACTGAAATTATCTTATTTTCTTATTATATGAATTGCTTCTTTATATTTTTTAATGTGCTTGTGTTTGTGTGCATGTGTGTGCGCGCACATGTGTGTGCATGTGCATGCATGTGCTCAGAATAGTCAAAGTCTTGCTGTATATCTCAGGTTGGCCTTGAATTTGGTTCCTCCTACCTCAACCTCATAAGTGCTAGAGTTATAGCAGTGTGCCACCATGCTCTGGTTCTTTGCTTTTCCCTTTCCCTTTCTATTTCCCTTTCTATTCTCCTTTACTTTTTAATGTTTTCAGACTACTAGAGTTAGAACTCAGGGCCTTGTGCTTGCTAGGCAAACACTCTGCCACATGAATTAGATATGTAGGACTCTTCAAATATATCACCCACTGTCCATTTCCAAACACCATAGTCTAGTTTTGCTCAATTAAAAAGGTAATTTTTGTAGCACACCTTAATTTGTAAAGTTTGTCTTGAGTCCTGTTGCTCATTTCCTTATAATATTATCTACTGAGGAACTCAGGCCATTTGATCTATATTGTTTCTCTAAGCCTGAGTTATGTGAATGACACAGTAACATACAGTGAAGTTCAAAATGTTCCTTTGCCTCTTGGATTTCCTGCAAATTGGCAACCTGATCTGAGACTGTATCCTACTTACGTTTGTTTGATAGTTTTGGCAAAGCTGCAGTTGGTGGTTGGCAAGGCTACAATCACTACTGAAGCTCAGATTGTCCCCCTTTAGCCAGTAGGAACTTCTGAAAGTTGGTTTTTAAGTCCTTGTGTCATCACCTTGAAAGCCTTTGACAGCTTTCCTGCTTTCTTTCAATATAAGACATTCCAAATTTTTCTCATGCATTTTCTGCTCTAGACCTGGACTTATCATTTCGCTAGGAGACCCTGGATTCTTCAGGTAAGAGCTATTATTTAAAGACCCGAGTGCTAGGGATGTTCACAGGTAAAGGTTCAGTGACTTCCTTAACTTTTTGGAGATGGTAAGATTGGACGACACACAACATATTTTATGAACATGAGCAGTTCATGTCAATACCCCAACTGAAATTTGCAGTTAGAGTTTTAACTTCTTTGGCCTTCCATTTTTTCTCTTCTTTCTTCCTTGGGAATATTGAGTGTCAAGGATATTGGGGGTGAATGAAATTTGAACATCCCAGTGTGCTCACTTAGCACATATTACAAGTACAGTAACTCAGAAGAATATTAGTAGTGATTCCAATGTAGTTATTGAAAGCAGTTACCGTTTTTCAATATCTGGTTCCTCCACCTTCCTTCATTTAAGAAATAGTTGTGCTACCTCTCTATTCTCCAATAAAGAGTCCCATTAGTTTGCTCTCTATCTATGAATCCTCATTTAGTCTTACATCCATAGGTAGGTATATATTTAATATTCACCTCTGGTCATTATAGTGATAATCACTGTAATCATTTTGATTGTCAAATACATGTTCCTTAGAAAGAATTCATAGGAACCATTGGGGTTCTTGTCTGTTACTGAGTTTTCCCCTCTAATTTGCAAGTCAGTTTTGCTGGATATAAAAACCTTTCCTCTGATATATTGAATAGGCTGCTCCAGCTTCTGTTAGCTCAAGCAATGTCTTCAGAAAATCTGATGGTAGTTTAATTTTCTTTATGCTATAATCTATGCATTCTTTTAGCCTAGAAACTCAGGGATTTGACAAGACTGTATCTTGCTATTGGTCTTTGGTGTCAATAATCTCAGGTTCCTGGTAAATTTTTGAACATTGGGAAATTTTATTGAATTATTGTTTGCTCTGTTTTCTTGCTTCTTTGAAGCAAGAAACTCTTCAGAAACTCTTGTTATCCTTGCATTCAATTTTCTTTACCAGGTTTTGCTATGTTTGTCTTTTAAATTTCCCATCTCCATTTCTTTTTTATTTTTAAGCTCCTTTCTCCTCCTCCTCCTCCTCTTCCTCTTCTTCTTATCATCATCACCATCATCATCATCATTGTCAACAATAGCATCAAAAAATGACTTGTTTCTAGTTTAATTGGTATTCCTGGAATGATTCATTGCTTTTATTCTTATTTCCCTTCTGAGTTCCTTTCCAATCTGATGGTAGAACCTTTTGATATTTTAAGTAATTTTGTCTTACATTTCATCTTTAAGCTACTTTTGAGTGATAGGTTGCCACAGTTTATCTGGTGATTCTTAACCTTGATCTTGATACTTTCCCATTGTTCCACTTTTAAGGGAAATTAATCTTACTGACACTTTGATTTTTTTAGGTTCATCATTTGTGTTTATTATAAGCCAAAACAAAAAAAAAACAAAATCAAGTTTTACATTCCTTTCACAGTTTTGTGTATCCATTTAAGTTTTGACCTTCATTATCTTCATTTACATTCTGAAGCAAGATATTTAATTTTAGGATAAAATTCTGCTTCTCTTTTTGTGTTCAGTTCATTACCTTTTATATAGTTGCATTTCTCTGCCACCCTTGTTGCCAGTAGTATTAATAACCTATATTACTTTTAACTTTGAATTGAAATAACTAACTTTAAAAAATAATATCTATATTTATTGTTATTGTAGAGGTGATGTAAAGAGGGGTTACACTTATATAAGTCAGGTACTGAGTACATTTGTTTTTGAAAAGTGCTTACGAACACTTTAGAATGAGGCATGGCCAAAGACATCTTATTATATGGACCTTTATCCCTTATGTACTTGCCTTTTCTCTTTCTGTAGGATTCAAAAATTTGACATAGAGCTTTCTAGGGTTCCTTCACTGCTCCTCCATCCCCTACTTTGGTCTAGACCTTTTCATTCATTCCAGCTTTTGTATTTTCTGTGACTCAAGTTTGATGCTGGTCTTCACAGCTTTCAGTCACACTGGAGGGAGCACTGGTGGCTTTATGATACCGGAGGGCAAAACTGGTTCAGTCCTATCAGTCCCCCTTCCTTGTACCTAGATGTTAAGTAGGATAATGACCTCCCAAGATATACCAAATGTTTTCAGTTGGCTAGTGAAGCTTCTGTTTTACTCTCACTGGCTACTTTCAGGTTCACTTATTCACAGGGCCATGGATGGCAGGCCTTACCCACCCATGTGTTGGTTCCTGGCAGGATTTTGTCTGCTAGATCACCTTATATTTGGGAATTCCAAAGGAAACTTTGTCTTCTGTGTTTGTTATAAATGTCTGTAGACACTATGTTTCATTATCCAGTTGCTTTACTTATAAAGCTACTAAAATATTGAACAAAGGGGCTGGGAAGGTGGCTCAGTGGTAGAGTACTTGCCTTGTATGCATGAGGCCCTGGGTTCGATTCCTTAGCACCACATAAGCAGAAAAAGCTGGAAATGGGGATGTGGCTCAAGTAATAGGTGCTAGCCTTGAGCTGAAGAGCTGAGGGACAGCGGCACCCAGGCCCAGAGTTCAGGCCCCACAACCACCAACAACAACAACAGCAAACTTGAACAGGCCATGCTGCTGTCACTGCTAATAACTTTCCAGAATTCTTAGCCACCAGCGTCTCCGAAGCAGTGTCCTTTTTGGAGTGACATATGTCTGAGCAACAGCAGTACAGGAAGGGTCTGCAGAAAGTTTTCTTCTGGACCCACACAGCCTCCAAGGCATTATCTTCTACATAACTACTTGATCTAGAGGGGAAGAAGAAGAAGAAAAAAAACCATAGGTCTCAGATAATTTTTTCTGCTTGTTTGTTTAGTATAAATTCAGCTTCTTTGCTTTAAAAATCACATAATTTTCTATTTATACCCAGATTTCTTCCAAAGATGTATGATATAATAGCAAAATATTCAATGTAATTAATTACATCTGGCTGAGTACTATAGTTAAAGTAGACCAACTAGGCCTTTCAGGACTCGTAGTGCTTCTCCCTGAGCCAGTCTAATGTTGATTAGCTGCTTTGGACCAAGAGTACTCTCTCTACACAGTTATAAAGGCCGAGAAGGATCATCAAGGGCCTAGGGGTTGGAAGCTTGGGGACAGAGACAGCAGAGAGGATCTCACGAGAGGAAGTTAGGGACCTATGATGTCACACATCCATCTCCACACTCATTCTGAGCAGCAATCAGTCATGCAGAGCTATGTGACAGGAAGGGAAACTGAACACAGTGGTATCTCTGTGCCCAGGGAGAAAAGGAGATAGGGTTTGGTGATCCCAGGATTTGCTGTGATACCAAAGTGTCCCAAAAGAATAAAGGAAGCTTTACTAGGGAAGAGAGTGGGGAATTTCAGCCAGAAACCAATTGTGTAAAGACTGGACATTTAGGATTTCATACATAGTAGAGCAGCTCTATGGCTATGATCTATTGAAAACCAACCATTGACAAAAGGATTTGTAAAAATAAATTAGGTAAATATATAATAATATAATGCAAAATGAAAATCGAGGAGGTAAAAGAAAAGAGTGGACATATTTGAGAACAATATATTAGATTTTCTTTTTCTTTTTTTCTTTTTGTTGGTTGTGAGGCTTGAGTTCAGGGACTGGGTGCTGTCCCTGTGCTTTTGTGCTCAAGGCTAACACTCTTACCACTTTGAGTCACAGTGACATTTCTGGTTTTCTGGTGGTTAAGTAGAGATTAGTTTCATATACTTTCCTGCCCTGCCTGACTTTGAACAGTGATCTTCAGATCTCAGCTTTCTGAGTCACTAAGATTTCAGGTGGAACCATCAGTGCCTGGCTGATTTTCTTATTTTTAAAAGTAATTGTACAAGCTGGGTGCCGATGGCTCATGTCTGTAATCCTATCTACTCAGGAGGCTAAGATCTGAGGATCATGTTTCAAAGCCAGCTCAGGCAGGAAAGTCTGTGAGACTTATTTCCAATAAATCACTCAGAAAACTGGAAGTGGCATTGTGTCTCAAGTGGTAGAGCACTTGCCTTGAGCTGAAGCACTCAGGGACAGTGCCCAAGCCCTATGACTACATATATATATATATATACATATAGATAGATAGATAGATAGATAGATAGATAGATAGATAGTAATATATAGTAATTGTACAAAGGAATTTCAATTCAACATGTCAGTTTTTGATCACAACACATTGTGACACATATCACCCCTTTCTTCATTCTCTTTCATTTCTCCAAATCAGTATGTTGGGTTTGGAAGGCTGGAAAATTCTTGTTATAGTTGTATGTTTTATATGAGATCTGAAAAGGTTAGGGTAGCCTCATAAGGATGCCTTGCATGTAGATGAAGTATCCCAAACCTTATTATGCATGAGAAAGAAAAGGAAAATATTGGTTGACTGTCAGCAAGAGATTTGAAAGGTAGTTCTGGTCCCCAGCTATTACCAGCAATGTCTCTGAAATTGAAGGAGAAACCTAATCCAAAGCCTTTCTGCTCAGACACCTGGTCACCTAAACCCAGGAAAAACTGTGTTCACCTCTGCTTGTGACCATCTCAATCATACCTACATAGTAGTCTCCCATTAATGGACTACAATCACAACCCGAGTCTGCAGTGAGTTCTATAAATTCAGACTGGAAATGTAATTTCAGATCTTGCAGGGCCTGTGTTGTTTCAGTGATATTATAATCAATGATTGTAGCTCCCTTTGAAGCTCATAAAGTGACCTCTTTTGACATTGATTTCTCATCTGCTTTTTTCCTTGACCTTTCTTCACCTCCTATGTCTCTTTATTTGCTAAGGCATAGTATTTTATTGCTAGGCACCCTTATAATAACAAGAGTATCCATACATTCAGCTTCGTTCAGGTCATTACTACCTAAATAGACGCTGTGGTGGTGAAAACCACTCCTAGAAACTGGCATCACTCAGGAACAGGCTCTTTTTCCCCCTTCTATTAGAAAATATTCAGGTGTGCTGTCAGATATTTTTTGCTTTGATTAGAAGATTGTTACATATGTATTTGTCTTTGCTTCGAGGGAGATTTCTTTAACGGGGAAGACCTCAAAAAAGGATCACGAATACTATACTCAACTTTGAATGTATATTTCCAAGGGCTGACTATGTTTTGACAAAAGCATGCATGAGTTTAAATGGGAAGGTAAATGAAACGTGCATCTTCCTTAGAGAGATGTGTGGTTTGTCTGGCATTTATGCTCACCCCAATATGACCTTTAGAAGAGAATATGATCAATAGCCTATTGGATCATCTCTAGTCTTCTGTCAAGGTCTACGGAGGGGAGCTTGAGAGATCTGGATGAAAAGGACCTGGAATGGCTAAGTTGCGAACTTAGTAGAAAAAGAGTCATGTTTGTGCAATCGTTTCCAGAAGGTTCTGAAGCACCTGATGTACGATGGACTTTCCATTTTGGGCATCTGCTGTCTTTGCCTAGCTCAACATTCCAGGGAGGGTATTTTTTTTTTCTAAGAGCTTAAAACATAACATGTCAGCAATGAGCAACCACCCAGCTTTGTAAAGAATGCCACGGCTGACAACTTCCCAGCTGCTGAGGAAAGGGCCGAGCCTTTCTTGTAAAGCAGGACCATACACATAAGATCCTTTGTGCCACTGGGACCCACCGTGGAGGTTCCAAATGCCCCAAATTCTGGAAAAATGTGCCAACCGCTCCCTACCATGTTGCTCTGTGTCTGGGAAGTAGAAGCATGACCATAGCTAGCCATTTGGTAGTTCTCCACATACACACAAGATTATTTTCTGTACTATTTTCATTTTGTAGAATTATTTTCATCTGAAAATGCTAAAAATGGAGGGGTTACAATTACATAAGTCAGGCAGAGAGTACATTTCCATTGGACAATGTCACTCCTTCCATTACTCTCTCCTGCTTTTTTCCCTCTCATTCCACCCATAAGTGGTATAGTTCATTTTCAAAATAGTGTCCAGTAAGTACCATTGTTGCCTTTGCTCACCATTTGTCCCTCAATTTCTATTTTGATTATTTTTTGTTGGTCATGGGGCCTGAACTCTGGCCTGGGTGCTGTCCCTCAGCTCTTAAGCTCAAGGCTAGCACTCTACCATTTGAGCCACAGTGCCACTTCTGTTTTTTTCTGCTTATGTGGTGCTGAGGAATTGAACCCAGGGCCTCATGCATGCAAGGCAAGCACTCTACCACTGAGCCACCTTCCCAGCCTTCTATTTTGATTTTTATAAAACAATATAAGTCACCATTTTAGGACCAACCCCAATGATTGATTGTCATGCCACTCAATCTGAAGCAAAAATTACTTTTAGGAAGGATAACCAAATTAAATTCATACTTATTCTTGACTATTTAGATATCCACTAACCAAAAGAAGGATTCCAATTTCTATGTCAGTTTGAGTTTGTTTTGGGAAACCATAGTAAGGATGAAAGAGAGAGAGACAGACAGAGACAGAGACAGATGAACAAAAAGTAGCTCATCTCCATGTTCATCTTTACATGGCCCCTTTACTTTTAACTAGAGCTCCATAATATACAAAAGTCCTGTAGGAGATTAAAGATGTCTAGCCCACCAACTGTGGCTAGAAGAAACAGATTCCTTGGCCACCTGTCCCAGGTTGCCTCTGAGAAACTACTTAAGGAATGCTTTTTTGTTATCACTTACCATTTTACAAATCTCATTATCCTTTAACCCAATAAGGGGGTAGAGCCATTGTCTTCTAAGTGTGCTTGAACCCCCTTTGTGAATCAGGAAATAATCAAGGAGCGTTTATGAGTTATTTGAAAAATGCATGGATATTGTGTTGCCAGTGTCACTACCTGGTTCTACATCCACTGGTCTTTTTATATCATTTTGGAAATATCTAGCTATGTATGGGACAGAGTCACATTCTAACATGAATGTGATATATGATTATCACTGGAGTTGTGACGAATAGCTAATTTAGGAACATTTGTAGATGGAGATTCTTTTGATGTTGATGCATTCAGTCACTTGAAACTTGCCCCAGCAATTGCTTCAGGGTTTCCCAACGTGCCTAGGGACATATGGAGATCATTTGCTGAACCAAGTCTTCAAGCTGATCTGGGTAGAAACATCCCAATTCACTCCATGACACTTCTTTTCCAGTTGCATAAACATTTCCCTCATAGCTGTAAAATTTACTCTTAAAATCCAAGGAGTCTGTCTTACATTCTCTTTTACCTTTCTTGAAGTGAGTGAGCAGGTGCTTTAATTCTGTGCTTTTCTCTCCTCTTGCCATGGTTATGTCTCAGCTCATTTGTACCTTTTCTAAGAAGGAAGTAAGGCTCTTGATGGGTGTTTTTGTATAAGGCTACTCATCTGTTAAAAAGCACAGTTAGATGGAAGCCAGGTTTCTTGTCTTCTCAGGCCATTTCCCATTCCACATGGCTTTATTTCTCTCTCACCTCTTGACAGAGAAAATGGAAGAGTGATTTTTTTTTCAGGAATACAACTAAAGGCCAGTGGGCATGCATTGACTCATGATCATTGCCCTTTTCATTTGAGGCTCTAACAGATGGAAAATTATTTGGATGTTGCAGTAACAGCAAAAATAATTTTGGCGTCCTCTCAGTTTTTGCCGGGAGAAGCCCAGGAAGCCTGCTTCTTATAATTAGAAGGTGTGTGTGAATCTGAAAGGTAGCACAGAGTCAGCCACTGTACACATTAAGTGATTCACCTTTAAGAAGTGACAAGTGAAGAAGCAGCTCAGGTTGCCTGGAGCTTTCTTTAGGATAATACCTGAAGGGAAACCCTCATAGATTCAAGCCAAGAATTATCAAATGACCCAATCTTACTCCCCCAGCCCTCAGAATCCACTCCTTTCTTTCTTGTCTCAGAACCACCTGAGGACATGTAACTGCTGACTTCAGCTTTCTGGCTACTGCCTGGATTTTTTAGATCCTAAATGTGAACTAAAGAGGAAAAAGCCTTTCATAAAGCCTTCCTTCCATTTCATTTTTCCCTTTGTCAGCTTATATGCACACATCTTTTAAAAAATTCTTCTTTCTGCCTTGGAGTCTGTTCTGTTCACTGACTGCCTCCCATATCTGGCTAACCCGAATGGCCAAAGCAATGTTCCTTGACCAGAGCAGTTAGCCAGAGCATCACTGGATTTTATCATTTGGAGTCCTTGAAGGGTCTCCTAATAGGGGTTGCAAATATTCAAGACTGAGTGACACCTTGAGTTAGGTCATGGCTGTCCTCAGAGTTTCTGATTGTTAGTTTAATGATTCATTTATTTCAGTGGCAGTCTGGCTGCAGTGGTTGTTTATAGATAAGTACATCGAGGAAGAGGCAGTGAGGAATGGAACAGAAGTGGGTGGTGGAGATGAAAATGGTCCACATCTTGGGTTTGGGCAATGGGATGGCCTGAACTACTTCCTCCTCCCTTGATGACCTCATTCTTCCAACCATATGGCCATTCTGAGAGTATTGGCTAGGGAGAGCTGGCATTTCTTCAACCGATCCCCAGTTGCCTGCCTCTGTGGAACATCTTGAACAGGAGGAGATTTTTTGGCTTCCCTGGAAACTGCCTTCAGGTGAGGAATGGTTCACATACAGTCTTTCTGATTCCTCTGCCGCTCAAATTTGAGTTGTCCCCAAATGACCCGAGACCTCAAAGGATAAAGCTGCACAGGCAATGTTAGTCTATTCTATCTAATAGAAAATAATGTTTTTTTTTTCCTAGGGAAAGGCTATATTTTATCAAGCTCTTTCTCATGTGTAACCTAATTTTTGTTGGACTGCATCTCGTTTTACTACTTCAGCAACTTCCCTGGGCCAAAGAATCCATTTATTAAGCTGTGTTGCCAGAGGTTCTTCTTCACCCCCTGGCTCAGATGCTTTGGCACATCACTTTAGAAGATCCTTGAGGTCCAGGTCAGAAGATCCTATAGGTAAGATTGCCTTCTAATAAGCTTCTTTGACATCTCAGTCATTAAATTCCCTTGAATGGAGTTCAAGTGCATCCAAATTACTGTGAAGTTTTCTCCATGAGGTCTTCTGTGAGAAAGCATTCTTGTGTTTCTGCTGTTCTTTATAGTGTTACTTACTTATCCCAAATATCCATTTCTCTCCTAGAATTCAGCCTCTTTCATTCAATATTCCCCAATGGGAACATTCAGAAGATGAGGTTTTTCTTTATTCTTATCCATTCTGGCTCATTTTCTTTTCTTGTGGCCTTTTTATTTTTTGGCTTCCAGATGACTTGTTTTTGACTTCTCACGGGTGGCACTGGGTGGATTGAACACAGTTCTTGTGCAAACTGAGGTGTGTGTGAATGTGTTTGGGGTTCAAGCTGCAGCTGTGGGTCCAGGACCTGGACAAAGGGTACTTCTCATCAGGGAGATCATGAGTGCCTACTCCAGGGAGAACTCCTTATTGTGCTTCAGATATTCTGGATCAGAATGTGAAAATACCAAATGTTCTTCCTTTTCTCACCTTCACTTGGTCAATACCTTACCACCTTCTCCAAAAATAGAAAAGCAACCATTTCTTTCCACCATACAAATAGTATTTCTTCTCTTCTCCAAAAAGGCTTGATATGCTTTTTACCTCATCGTTCAAAGTGAAGGGTGGTTTATTTGTTTGTTTTGGTTCAGTAATTCTCAGCTATCCATATTGACCAAATGATTTTGTAAAGACTCTAATTGTGTAAAATAGAGACAAGCATGCCCAGGCTCATGTATTAAAGGCGTAGTCATCATCAGCCTGTGAGCTACGGGGAAGTAGTAAAATCTTTAAGAGGTGGGAGTAATTGAGAGGAAGTTAGGTCATTGGTGTGTGCTTCGAAAGTGATGGTGAGATCTCAGGTCCTAGCTTCCCTCTCCTTCCTGACTACCATGAAGTTGCCCTTGCTCTTATTTGTTTATTTACTTTTTTTTGTCTATCATGGGGGTTGAACTTGGCCTTGGTGCTGTCCCTGAGCCCTTTTGCTCAAGGCGAGCTCTTACCACTTTGAGCCACAGCTGCACTTCCAGTTTTCTGGTGGTTAATTGGAGATAAGAGTCTCAAGGACTTTCCTGCCTGGCACAGCTTTGAACCATGATCCTCAGACCTCAGCCTGCTGAGTAGCTAGAATCACAGGCTTGAGCAACTGGTGCCCAGTCCTTGTTCTTTTTAATACATGGTTCCATCATTTTGTCCTGCCTTGCCATGGGTCCAAAAGCCATTTGGACAGCTGATGCTGAACGGAAACCTCTGAAATCATGAGCCAAGATAAACATTTGTTCCTTGTAAGTTGATTATCTCATATTTTGTTGAGTAACTGAAAACTACTAAACAAGGTTAATAACTGCAAGAAATGGTCTACTTTCTTCTGATTCTTAGGATTTCACTACCACCTAATAAAAACTTGAAGATTTCTGCAGTAAGGAAATTACTTTTTTAGTATAACCTAGAATTTCCTAGGAGGTACAATCTCAGGGCAGAGCTAAATTCTGACTTCAGTGATAAATAGATTTGGGATTGAGGGAGGAACTGTGGAAGTGTATTTTGGGCTGAAGGAATGCAATATCAAGACACTCTGAAAAGATCATTATGGTAGGAGAATGTCTGTAAAGTAACAAAGAAGCTAGATGAAGTGGAAGGTCCAGTTGTAAGGGCTATATTGGCCACATAAGAATTTTTTGTCACTAAAAGTATTGGCAAAAGAAATCCTAGGAAGTGTTTCTATAGCATGTATGGAATAATTTGTGTCACAGTGTTAAACAACCTGTTCTTGCTAAAAGTTAAGAGCAACTTTCTCATATCATACTTAGACATGTAAAGAAAATGTCAGCATCCACTTTAGTTATTATGACTGCTCTGAATTTTCCTATAAGTTCCTGTATCAATGGGAACTGATATATCATCTTATATATATATATATATATATGTTTTATCATATTATGGATATATCATATTATATATGTGTATATATATATATATATATAAATCATTATATACTTAGCTCTTTCAGGTAAATTTCATATCCTTTCATTTAAAATGTCCCAGTTCAGAAAATTCAGAATTGTTATTCATCCACTTGGCCTGGGAACCTAGGTGGAAGGGATCCTCATATACATTTGAGGTGTTTGAGGGGCATTCTGGGTATTTACTACTGCTCTCTGCAGGGATGGTAATATTACTCTTAGCTTAATCATTGCTGCCTTGTCTCTGTTTGCTACCAACTCTCCATCTGTTGCCTCAATGTCTGCTGTTCTATTTCAGTTCTATTTCAGTGGTGAGAGCTGGAGCATCCTCCTTTGTACCTGAGTGTTATCTGGCCATTACTCTTTCCTAACTGTCTGAAGTCTGGCTTTGTGATTTATCTGAAGTATAATGATACTCTTTATCCTTCATCTCTCAGTCCCAGCCCCTATTAGGCTCCTCAGTGATTGCCTATATCCCTTCACAGAGCCCATACAAGATCTTCTAGAACTTTTCCTACAACACAGAAGCCAAGGGAGTAACTGGGAAGCTACCCTCAATCTTTCTTTCTGTTTTCCCATGCTTCACAATCACCAAGATCATCCCAACCACCAAGATGGTCCCAGTCAGGAAATCAAGACCATGCTGACCTATTCTAGAGAAATGAGTCTAGACACGTTTCATGATCTGTTGCTGCCTCTGCCCCTCTTCTTCCCATCCTCATACTTTGTCTGTATGTATTCTAGTTTTTCTTTAGGAAAGAACATAGTCTAATCAAATACTATAATCCTACATAAAAGCTGTAGTGCTTAACCCTGGGATTTAGAATCTCTCCCTCTCTCTTTGTCTCTGTCTCTCTGTCTCTCTCTCTGTCTCTCTCTCTCTGTCTCTCTGTCTCTCTCCCATCTCTGTCTCCCTATGTCTCTCTCTGCTATCTCCTTCTCTGTCTCTCTCCCTTCCCCCCCCTCTCTCCAAAGCTTGGCTTTTTAGGTTTCTGTCTAGTTACAGAGATCAAGCAAGTAAGCTTTGAGGTTCAAAGCTGAACAAATCTGTCTTCTTGGCCCTTCTCATCGATTCCTCCTATTGGGACAATAATCTTCATGGCTTAATTATGAAGATAAATGGATGCAAGGGAATACAGTTTAATGCATCAAATTTATCTCCAAAATATCTCTTTGTTAAAAAGTAAGAGTGAGGTCTGGTGAATGAGGTAGCTTACACTTGGATAGTGACAATGAAGTTGGATAGAACTGAATGGATTATAAATATGGAAAGACTGTAGGGTTGAAGGTTTTCATTGCTAGATTACATGAGATGGATTGATTGAAGGTGAGACCTTCAGGCCTATAGCTGGCATGGATGGATGGTAGTGCCAAGATGGAGATCTATGTAAAAAAGAATTAACAGGGGAACTGGACCACTTTGGGGTATGCTGAATTTGAAGTTTCTATGATACATCAAGGTGAAGATGTCTAATAGGTGAGAAATACATATTTACAATTAAACATAGTTATTTCTATAGAAGATCACACCATAATCATAAAGCCGATTGCTAAGTATTATAGCAGGGAAGCAACATTGAGGTATGTCAAATGACAAATAGCTTGACACAACCATTTTAGGGAAGGCATAGGCTCTTCATTGAAGCCAGTTGATAAATAAGCCCATGGGCTGATTTTTTCTTCTGACATAACATATGCTATGGTTGACCTTCTCTGCCTTCTACTTTATATACTTAACCACATTGCTGTAAGTTTTTTTTTAATTGTGAAAATACTGTACAGAGGGGTTACAATTACATGGGCAAGATAATGAGTACATTTCTTATCAAGCATTGTAGCCTCCTCCTTTGTTTCCCCTTCCCATCCCTTTCCATCCTCCCCCAGCACCCCCACCCAATCCTCCCTGCTCCCCCTCCTCCCCCTGCACGAAAGTTGTAAAGTTCAGTTTCGACATAACGACTTGTACATCTCATTGTTGCAATGGGTCCACCTGTATCCCTATTTAAACGATTTGTTTTTCCCCTTCCCCTCCACAAATTATACCGACATCAAATACAGTGAAAGCAGGGGTTATACTGTGGAGGAGGGACATACAAAGCAACAAAGAAATAATCTTATAAATGTGTTAGAAACAATCACATGAAAGAAAAAAAAACATTTGAATACATATCTTAGGGTTCATTTCCCTAACAGCACCTTATCTGACCTTTTCTGCTTGATTCAGACATACACTAGATATTGCAAATAAAGGAAGCCATGGGACCTATGTTTCTTTGGGCCTGGCTTACTTCACTTAATATAATTTTTTCCAAGCCTTTCATTTCCTAACAAATGGGGCAATGTCATTCTTTCTGATGGAGGCATAGAATTCCATTGTGTATATATACCACATTTTCTTGATCCATTCATCTACTGAGGGGCATCTGGGTTGGTTCCATATCTCAGCTATAGTAAATAATGCTGCAATAAACATAGTTGTGCTGGTAGCTTTAGTGTGGTCTTGTTTGTAAACATTTGGGTAAATGCCCAAAAGTGGGATTGCTGGGTCATAGGGGAGTTCTATGTGAAGTCTTTTGAGGAACCTCCATACTACTTTCCAAAGTGGTTGAACAAGTTTACACTCCCACCAACAATGAAGTAAGGTTCCCTTCTGTCCACATCCCCTCCAGCGTCTGTTGTTATTAGAGTTCTTGATTTTTGCCTTTCTAACTGAGGTGAGATGGTATCTCAATGTTGTTTTGATTTGTATTTCTTTTATGGCTAGGGAGGTTGAACATTTCTTCATGTGTCTATTGGCCATCCTTCTTTCTTCTTCAGAGAAGTTTCTCTTTAAGTCTTTAGCCCACTTATTTATTGGGCAGTTGATTCTTTGAGTATTTGTTGTTGGGGAGGTTTAATTTTTTGAGTTCCAAGTATATTTTAGATATGAGACCCTTGTCTGTTGTATGGCTAGTAAAGCTCGTCTCCCAATCCGTGGGCTTTCTATTGATTTTGCTAGCTATGTCCTTTGCCATGCAAAAGCTCTGCAATTTCATGCAATCCCATTTGTCCAACCTTTCTTTGATTTGTTGTGTGCTGTAAGTCTTATTGTGTAGGGAATAACTTTATCTCTTTCTAGTGATGCTGTATAGCTGTATATATGCATTCTCATTTTAAGATGTTATTCCCAAGATTTTATTCTCTTTTTTTTGGTCAGTCGTGGAGCGTGGAGCTTGAACTCTGGGCCTGGGTGCTGTCCCTGAGGTCTTCAGCTCAAGGCTAGTACTCTACCACTTGAGCCACAGTGCTACTTTTAAAAGGCTTTTTTCTGCTTATTTGGTACTGAGGAATCAAACCCAGGGCCTCATGCATGCAAGGCAAGAACTCTACCACTAAGGCACCTATTCTGAGTTAACTTTATTTCTTTTTCTTTGTGTGTGCGTGTGTGTGTACTGTGTACTAAACTCAGGGTTTTGTGTTCTCATTTAATTTTTTTTTTGCTCAAGGCTGGTGCTCCACTTCTGGCATTTTGCTGATTAAGTGGAGTCAAATTCTTTCTTTGTTTTGCGCAGGCTGGCTGCAAACCTGGATCCTCAGATCTCAGCTTTCTGAGTAGTTAGGATTACAGGTATGAGCCACCAGTGACTAGCTTCAACTTAGTTTCTGTAAATGATTCTTCCACTGTTTGTAAATAGTAGTTAAATAACTCAGGGATGCTTGAATTTTGTGTGAAGGTAGGTATCGTATGATCATTGAAGAAATTTAAGTCAAGGCAGTAAGTAACCTATTTTGGATGAGCCTAACTACCATGGATTCTTGGATCTAATGCTGGCAGGTTTATTCATTCAGTCGATTCAGTACACATTTATTGACCTGCATTTAACTGTAGAAGAATCAGTGCTGGATATTATAGAAATATAAAATTATAAATATATGCTGGCATGCACTTGGGAGACTGATCTTTCTATTGGAGACATGCCTTAACTCTTCCAGGTCCTGGCAAATTCTGCAGATATTATCTCTTTTTTGGGGGGGGGTCTGGTCATGGGGCCTGAACTCTGGGCCTGGGCGCTGTCCTTCAGCTCTTCAGCTCAAGGCTAGTGCTCTACCACTTGAGCCACAGCGCCACTTCTGGCTTTTTTCTTTTTGCTTATGTGGTGCTGAGGAATCGAACCCAGGGCCTCAGGCATGCAAGGCAAGCGCTCTACCACTGAGCCACCTTCCCAGCCTCAGATATTATCTCTTTTAGAAACCAAAATGTCAGCCATCTTCTTGTTCCCATACTCATCTTGTTGTTTAGCAAGGATTTTTGTTTGTTTGTTTTTTATTTTGATTCCTAATAGAAAAGCATCTCAATATATGCAATTAAACATTTTAATGATGGAGGATGATGAAATAGGTAACATTGATCAATTATTATTATACTCATTAACTCATGTGTTGAATGAAAACTCCTTAGAACAACTTCTTAAAGATAATAAAAATCACATAAATAAGAAAAATATTTTTAAATGCTAAGCAAAACTCTAAAGAAAGACACAGACCAGAGACTTTTGTGCAAAAATTCTGTGTCCAAAGAAACCTAGCAGGATAGGACATCATACCTCAGAGAACATTAGCAACAGGATTCTTTGAGGAGGGTTGTACTTTAACATCTGACCGGTTGGGCGAAAATTGTTTTGAAGACATATTACATTCCCTGATCAAATGGAAAAAAATTGACACCTGCCACGGTATCTAGGAAACACCCGACTAACATGGCCAAGAGCCACACTTTCCCACATGGCCTTGCTGTGAAAACCTTCCAATAGCCTCATCTTGGCAACTGGGACCCCCTTTACATGGAGACCGGCCATCTCAGAAGATCAGAGAAGGCTCCAGACTTGTATTTTCCTTTGGAAGCTCCCAAGTAGAGTTAATGAGTGGGGTGTGTGTGTGTGTGTGTGTGTGTGTGTGTGTGTGTGTGTGTGTGTGTGTGTGTATCTATCTAGTTTTTATCTAGTTTTTTTTTAATATTTAACCTAGCAGGCTCCCCCCCATTTCTGCCACTTTTAATAGCTGACTCAACTTTGTGGATATTTGTGCAATAAATAGATGAGTCAGGAGGTTTTGTGGGAACAGTTATATTAGAAATTCCTGTTCAATGTACTGCAGTATTGCGTCCGTGGCTTCCTGGGTTTTGAACTTCCTCTGACCCAGTATGATGGGTTTTTTGGTTTGTTTGTTTGTTTTTGTTTTTGCAATCCCTCAAGGGTTAATTTTCTTTGCTGCTTTTAGGGCTTGATGTGTATCCTCATATATTAATGTGGTTTTTGAAATGAAAAATCTCTACATGCACAAAGAGTGCCTTGGATAGTTTTGCATTTGCAAATAAAGCCCTAACAAATGCTCATTTAAAAAATATATTTCCCCAGCTGAGCACATTAAGGCTATAAGCTGCATCTTTGTATTCACTTCAATAAACCAGGTGTGCTTCTGGAGATTAGCTATTTTTTATAAAGAATGATTTTGAAATAAATGACAATGGGCTCATTTCTCTTTATGCCGAAGATAACATTAAAGGAAAACTGCCGTGATTAGTTTTAATATCTCAGATAGCTTAATGAGTACTTACTAAAAATGTGAGGTATGTGTATGTGTTTGTGTGTGTGTGTGTGTGTGTGTGTGTGTGTGTGTGTGTGTGTGTGCATACACAAGAGAGAGCATATAAGCACAGAGGGTAGATATATGTGTATACAAGTGCCTGAATAATTTTCTAACATCTTAAGTAATACCTGTCAGGGATTTTAATAACCCAATGCCAGTGAGTTATTCCAGTGACTCCTTTTTTTTTTTTTGCAGTGGCTTTAGGTAGGAAGTCCATTTTCCTGTGGAGCTTTTTTATTTTTATGTATTTTTTGAAAGACGTGCCAGTCAGAAAATATGAAAATGGACTGGAAATTTATGTGCCAGTTGTTTGTGGTCTCTTTTATAAACTCCCTACAGTTTCTTTTGCACTTGATATCTCCTCTGAATCATGAGCTGGAGGTCAGCATAGGCATTTGGGGTATAGGGGTTAGGTGTAGAATAGTATGTGGAGATTACATTAGGAAACATCACAGAGGAGTTAAGGATTTCTAAGAAGGGCTATATCACTTTAATATGGATTGAAGGTGGAGTGGGATGGACTTGGGTCCTTCCATGTGTCTTTCTAGTATAGTTCAATAGTCAGTGAATAGATAGTGAATACAACTAGTGGGAGGAAACCATGGTTGAGAAAGAGAGGTAGGAAAGAGAGCCATGGTGTTAATGGGGCTGAAGTACTAGTGTCTACTCACAGAGACCAATCAGGACAGGATTCTTGTGTATCTGAAAAGAAGGGTAATTAGTGATAGGCTTACTACCTACATGAAGAGGAGGAAGAAGAGGAGGAGGAGGAGGAGGAGTAGGAGGATGAGGAGGAGGAGGAAGAGGAAGAGGAAGGGTCTGAGAATTCAGAATTTCAAAGCCAGCTACCTAGTTCTGTAAACTGTCAGAAGGGATTATTGCTTTATTAAACAATTGACTAAGTCTTGATCATTTAAAAACAGATCAGATCTTTAAATCAGAGCCTGAGTTTGAATTTAAATGTCAGACATTAGCTTAGTGCTGATGTGGAGGTCAAAAGATCTACAGTTTATTTATCCTCCCCCTTTATTCTTGCCTTTGAATATTGTACTGTTATTGGTGTCTTTTCTAGAATTTGGAAAGAGAAAGGCAAAATTCTAAATCTGGTGGTTTTCTTTTAGTTGAGCTTTAAGAAATGGTATAAGCAGAGAGATGAGGTAGAGGCTGTTGCTAGTAAGTGATGGATGAATTTCAGGAAAACAAACAGTCATGTATGTTTTCCATAATCCCAGGGAATTGATCTGGAATTGACTCTGAGTTCCTAGTTTTTGTCCTGTTGTAAAATGGGCATAGTTTGTATCAAAAACATTAACATTGTCTTTAGAAATATGGTATAAGTTGTTGTCAGTTTTTGTTAAGAGTCAGGATGTGGGCACCAACCCAATAATCTTTGTCTTCTTTTCCTGAGATGCTAGCTCAATATGATCGTAATGAGAATCAGGATAAAAATAGCTAAGTTTAAAACTATGGGTTAGGGTAATGGCTTTTTAATGAAACTACTGAGGAACACTGTTGTCATACAGGGTCAGCATTGATGTGTTTCATTTTAGGAAGTCAGACTGAGAATTTGGTTCATTAGCGATAAGTTTGCAAAGTTCATTTATTATTGACAGGCTTTGAAAAGTACACCAGCTTTTCAGGTTGAGTCTGGGTGATTTTATATTGTTTGTGTAAATGGAAGAGAAAAGCTTCCTCTAGGTAACTGTACCCAGCTTCCTTCTTTCCATTTCTGGAAGGCGCCTTTGAGCCCAATTTAGCTTCAATGGGTAGGGGCACTCACTTTGCTGGGTGTAGGATTGGAATGAGGTTTGATGGCACTAGACATGTATAGAGGTTTGTCTTTTCTGCGTTTTTTGGTGGAATCTGGGCTTGAACATCTCTCAACATGTGGATTGTTATGGAAGGGTATGTGCATGTCTGTGTGTGTAGGTGTGTGCCAAGGAACACTTGATGTTTGTCATTCGATTTGAACTGGAGCAGGGCACAGAAAAGAGATTTTTTTTAAAACAATGGGATTTTACAAAAGCAACTTCTGAACATGTTTTTGAGGCAACAGAGGGAAGTCTCAGGCTACTGAGGAATGGGGCGCTGTCCTTCATACACTTTTCCACAGAAGAGACACCATTTGCTCTGGCAAGGGTGATAAACCATGGCTGTATGGGCCAGGACCCAGGAATCGTATCTCCCAGAAGAAATAGCAGAGCTGACCAATAAGTGTTCTATGGCTGGGTCACTAGAGGTCATCACTCCTTGCCAGCTTGGAGCTCCTTGGCTGCTTTCATTTAAATAAACCCTTCTGGGGACATTTTTCCTTTTCTGTGATATATATATATATATATATATATATATATCACCTGATTTGTTCATATATATATGAACTATATATATATATATATATATATATATATATGAACAAATCAGGTTTCTAGTTTTTGCTCTGACCGCTTATACTTGGACTTAGAAGCATCTCCAAACTTACTTGTTTACATATATTTGCACCAATACTATTCTTTTGTTTAGAATGGGCCTCTAGGGGCAAGAATTTAAAGGTTGAGTATGGGGAGAGGGAGGGGATAATGGAGTTCCTCTGTGTACTCTGTAACTGCTTCTGGAAGCCAGAGAACATGCAGTGTGTGTGTGTATAGCTGTGCATGTGTGTATGTATACCCATGCATAGGTGTAAATGGGTGTGTATGTATATGCATGTGCACACCTACATTTCTCTCTTTCATTCCTAGGTGACTTGTCCACACCCATTCAGCAAAATGCTGTGTGTCTGAGTCGCACCTTAAGACTCTCCTTTCTTGAAATCAAAACAATTGGTGGTCAGTTGTTATTTGAGATAAGGTTAGATTTTTAAATGACACCCTAGAGAGAAATTTTAGCAGCTTGGGATCTGCTTTGGGGGAAAAAATGCTCTCTCTCTATTTCCATAATTTTTATATTTCTATGTCATTCAGCATACTGTATAGCTGAATGGTTCAAGGAAAACAAATGGAGAGAGCTATCCATAATATAAATAATTCTACACGTTATCAAAGCAGAAATACATATCTGTGGTTAGATGGAGCTCACCTGGTGAAGTGATGGGTTCTTTCAGCGTGAGATGGGATGCTGTCAGGAAGCAGGGAAAGATGACAGCGGCACAGTCAGGTGACAGATCCTCAAATGTCACTTGAGAGCCTACTGGGTGCACGGCTTTCACAATAACCTTGAAGGTTTTTGAGGACAAGGGTAGTTACTCCCTTCAAAAATGTTAGGGGCAAAGCGTGCCTGCCAGAGCAAGATTTAAACATGAAAAGTAAAATTAGAACCTATACACCGACTAGTATCTAATTCTAATTGAAGTGGGGATTCTGTAGGACAGAGAGCAGGTGTGGTTTTAACTGTGACACTTGAATCTGCCAGCTGGTGGGATGACTGTCAGATGCCTGCTTACTCTCTGATATCTAAGACCTCTTAATGTTCCAGGAGGACACGGAGTGGAAACAATAAGCAAAAGCTTGTTTATTGTGTGAAAGGCTTGTTGTAGACACTGATTCCCATTCCCCGCCACCCTCCCCTGCCATCCCGCACCCAAGAAGTAAAGGAACATTTACCTCTTAGATCTAATCTGGACATAGTTAGCTTCTTCAAGGTCATCCTGTAGACCAATTAGATTAGAGGATTATTTTAAGTTCTCTGCTGAACTATTCTTTTTTAACAGTGTGTTCTGTATTATGCATGGGTGGAAGTGTGTGTGTGTGTGTGTGTGTGTGTGTGTGTGTGTGTGTGTGTATGTGTGTGTGTGGATGCATGTATTCTTTCACCTTTTAAAATACACTACCTTTATCCCAACTTGCGATGCATGTTTAAAGGATTTAATGCACTTGCCGTCTTGTATCGGGAGAATGATGGAGGATTAGATGAGGAAAAAAGGGCTTTTGGCACAGCTTGCAGGCTGTTAGTTCCACCAACTGTGGTGTCAGCTATGATCTTTTTACAGTGCCTCTGACTGTGGGGCCTCTTAGCTAGAGATCCCTGGGTCTCTGTGATTTCTTTCTTTCTTTCTTTCTTCTTTTTTTAAAAATAATAAAAAAAAGATGAGAATACTTTTTCATACTTTTCCTGAGCACCCAATCTGTAGAGACTAAACTGAACTAAAACCGAGAGGGGAAATCATGATTTAGGAACATAACTACATTTAAGAGTCTTCTGTCTGTTGAGGTTTGCCCACTATAAAAGTCACTGGACTTTATTATAGAATAATAGGATGTGTTGCCAGAAAGCCAAAATAAAACAAGTGCTGTATGGTGAAATAATTGAATTGGGATGTGTTTCTTATAATCCCAGGACATCTCTGAAGCTCCATTTAAGTGGAGTTAAGTGGGTACAGTGATAGCCCTTGTTGAGTATCACAGTGTACCCAGCACAAGTGCAAAATTTGGGTCTAGACACTCAAACCGGTGTTGTCAGAATCTCCATCTAAATGTCTGATGTTAGTGTCCGATGTTTGGCAAATTATCCAACCTCCCCAGTTCAGAACTTTTTTTGTTTTAAGGTGTAAAGATGTATTCCTGTGGTAATTTTACAAGAAAGGAAAAAAATGTAATTGCTGATAGAAAAACCTAAAATAATCTCCCATGGAAACTCTCATCATCGGAAAAAAAGTGTCTGATGGCTAACTTACTGCCATAAAAATGGAACTTGGGTAACATATTAAATCCCAGAGTAATGAAATGAATAATTTGAAAAGAGTGATTACATTGCAGTCCAAGGATAGAGGGAAGAATGTTTTCTTGTCTGTGGCAGAAAGAGGTCAAGATGACCCAGGTTTGGTCTGCTTCCTTCCTAATGAGGACTGTTGCCAGGAACACAAGACAGTGGCTTCCTGTCTTAGCCCCGTGGAAAGAGACAGGATTTGAACCCAGCAGCTGAGTCACGTGTTTCCTTCCATGACAAGCCCTGAAATCTATTTTCCTGCCATTTTGGAGCTACTCTTATGAAATTTAAAAAGATTCCCTGTATCAGTTTTTATGAAACAGGTTGTGTCAAATATGAGGGTAACCACATATGCTGTGAGAGATATCATTAGGATAAAATTAAATTTAGTACTCCTGGCGTTCTCTCTTTGTCTTTGTGTGTGAGGGGGAGGTAGATAAGTTGTTGTGTGTGGAGTGTTTATCTTTATTTCCACCATGTTCCCATGGAACCTGCCTACAGAGCTTAATACAGAGCCCACGAAGATTTGTTGATCACTCTGTGACTATGTGCAAAAGATTGCTGTTCAGAGGCATCAGATAGGGTGAAGAATAAAGACCACCTTCAGATTAGCAGAACTTCCATCCTTGGTGGAGGAACAAAACATAGTAAGACACAAATACTTTGAAAACACATGAAAAGTTTGTGAAAGCAAGTACAGATTGGTAGAATGATGTCCTGTGAAACAAGTGTTTTAATAGGAATTGGATTTAGTTAAATCAGTTAGATCAGTTAAATCAGAAAGAAACATAATGAAAATAGTCTTTGTTTTAAAATGGTGTGTGTGTGTGTGTGTGTTTAAGGGGGCAGAGAGAGAGAGAGAGTGCTAAAAGTAACTATCCTATCTGAGTCTGCAACAGGCACCTTGGAAGACTAGGGATACTCAAAGGGAAAGTGTGCTGCGGGGTGCCAGTCGATCACTCCTGTAATCCTAGCTACTCAGGAGGCTGAGATCTGAGGATCGTGTATTCAAAGCCAGCCTGGGCAGGAAAGTCTGTGAGACTCTTATTTCCAATTAACTACCAGAAAACTGGAATTGGTGTTATGGCTCAAGTGATAGAGGGTTCATTGAGCTGACGAGCTCAGGGACAGCTCCCAGGCCCAGAGTTCAAGCCCTATGACCAACAGAAAACAAAACAAAAACAAAAGGAAAGTGAAATATTTGTTGGTCCATACCATTCCCAGGTTCTGAAGGACATGTGAGCTCAGCCTTGTGGGCCACAGGTAAGCAGCCAGAAGTGATTCCTTTGGCCATGGAAGGGATTCTTTCTCTGGCAGGTCTATATTTTCTGCTTGCATTCAGGGCAAGAATGCTGATCACCCGCAGCACTGACAGGAAAGTCAGCAGGGACAGGTAGGCTTGAAAGAGGAAGCATTCTGGGGCCGACTGACTGACTTGTTTGCTATTGCCTTTGACACTCATAATTGAGGATAATTTTCATTCAGATGATTCACTTATATGGGGAACCTAGGTCTCTTTAAGTCTCTAACAAGCCATTTAGGATTCCTTCAAAATAGCTTTGCCACAAATCCCATTAGTTTTTCTCACTAGTTTTTATTTTATTGTACTTTTTAACTTTTGGGTTAAACCTAAATACCCAGTAGTGCTTGGGAGGATTGCTTTTTCCTTCTGCATTTATCTTCTTTCTGTGGCCAGAGATATTCAGAAAGGGTTGGTCTTCATTTGGGGAAGAAAACATAGTGGGAATACAAGTCTGCTTTAAGATGGGCAGTACTAGAAAATTGGCCTCATCTGTCAGATACTGATCTCTTATATACCCACTAGGACTAGTAGTAACAACAATGGCTATTTTTTATGGAGACTCTGCATCAGCATTTTGCTGAACACATTTTACACATGATCACAGCATTCCTAATGAGGTTGATATTATGAATCCCACGTCATCAATGATGAAACTGAGGCCAAGTCATATTCAGACACAAACCAGAACAAACAAACAAACAAAACCTTGGCAAATGTCATCCCACCAGATCAACTGAGATTTGAGCTGTGGACCAGTCTGTTCTGTCCTGATTTCCCATCAACAAGGAGGATTTGCCATTTAATTACATGATCTTTGAAAGTGTTTCACGCTCGCGCGTATGTGTGTATGTGCGCACGCGTGTGCGTGCATGTTTGTGTGCGTATGTGTGTTGATTCTCCATATTTTACATGTAACACAGGAAATCATACTTCTTGCTCTTCTAATTTAAATTGTAATATTCCATTAGGCATGGCTTGTTTCCAACTTCTCTGTTTTAAAATGAATTATTGGATATATGAGTACCATTGGTTCCCACCTTAGCCTCTATGGGCCTCTAATAGCATGACACAAAGGAATAGAGAAGTAAGACCCAGGTTAATGTACCTGGCTTCCATGCTTTCTGCAGACCTATAATTTTACTTACTTGTATGGCAAAGGGTTTGTGGCAGAAAGTTGGCTCTTATCTCAGGGAAAGTAGTGATCGCCCTAGTGATTGAGGTGTTAGAGCTGGTGCACCATAAAACAACTTCCCACAGAGTGGTAGGTCCCTGTAATGTGTCATCAGACTAAGCTGAATCTGAATGGGGACAAAGTCCCTTCTGTGCCTGTTTAAACTTGACTCAAAAGTGGAAAGCTTTGGGAGAATACTGAATTTTGAGATGTCATGGGTCAGACCTTTAATGATGATTAAGAAGAAGCTTCCAGGTGTGATTCTACATGAAAGAAGTTCAGAATATAGGAAGGAGGAGTTCCAGAAAGGTCTTCAGAAGCCAGAGGCTGGCTCAGCTGGTACCTGGCTGAGGTAGGTGGGGAGGGGGAGTAAAGTGTGGTGAGAGTTGAGGTAAGAAGAGGCTGCTGAGACCTAGCCTTAGCATGGGATGCAGGGGACTGGGCACTTCTTTGATGACAAATTCAAGGCCACAGCAGGGTAGGTTTTCTCTTGCTTTCGTTCCTCTCTCCTTCATTCAGGTATCACCTCTCTTAGCAGCACTTAGCCATTGCAAATGAGGTTTTTAGGGGTGCCTTTCTGATATCAATAAAGGATTATGGGTGTACCCCCCTTTCAATCTTTCTTCTGTTGCTTCGTCATGGCCCTGGGCCACGGGGGGTTTCTTTGCCTGAGCCTATATCAGTGGAGAAAGCTATTTAAGAGGTTTTACTTTTACATCTGAGCAGCCAAATTGTGCATGTAACAATGGGGACCCATTAGTGCACAATAGAGTATCCCTGGTGAAACATTGAGTGTGTGTGCTTAATATGCAGTGAATGACACCATGGACTCCTAAACAAGGAGAACATTTCCATACCATTTGGGGAAAGGGAATTCCGTGGCTGTTGCATTTGTTTATGCAAGTGATAGAGCTGTCATCATAGCTCCTAGGTTTTTCAGGGCAACCACCCCCAAATATCCAAACTAATAATAAAACATCTTCTGATAGGTTCATATATGTTGGCACTGTACATTTTCTGGATTTGAAGTTTCATTTCTATTCCCTTGGAAGCTGATGTTGGATAGTTACACACACACACACACACACACACACTCTCTCTCTCTCTCTCTCTCTCTCTCTCTCTCTCTCTTCTGGGGCTGAGGATGTGGGAGAGCTCAGCAACAAAGCACTTGCCTAGCATGTGAGAGGCCCTGAGTTCAATCCCTAGTATCTGAAAGAAAAATTCCGTCCTGTTTACTTCTATTGTCCAGGCATCTAGAATTGAACATGGTTCTGAATGAGAATCTTTATTTCCCTCAAGGTTTGTATACTGTATTTTATCCTCTGTGGGAAGTCAGTGGGAAAACACATCACCTACTCAATATATCTTATTGGGGGGGAGGTGGAGAGTGAGGCCCAGAAAGATTGAGGGATCTGATCCAAGGTCATAAAAATGAAAGAACTGAATGGTTAGTAGACAACTTACTGAAAATTTAATTTTCAATAATTAAAAGGCAGTGAAAGTAGAAGAGGCCAAAATTCAACATATATCTTTGTTAAATGAGAAAGCAAAAGCAATTAGCTTTGCATTCCTTAGATAAATCTACTAGCATATTTTTTTCTTTGTCAGGTTTAAAATGACCCACTCACTATGTTTTGACTAAAACTGTCCTGATTTTAGTTCTTTATGGTTCAAGCAGCAAGTCCCAAATGCCAGGAAGCCTTTGTGTCCTAAAGAATTAGGACAATTGGTCACAAAAATTTGGCCAAAAATGTATGTTACTATATTAGGTTAAAGTGGTCATACTATTTCCCACTCCCTCCTGAACTCAGTTTCTCCACACTGAGTTATTTTCTCTTAAGAGGGATCCTGAAATCTATGAGGTAGAATATGTATTGGCTTTGCCCCTACCTTTGGTTTGAAGGGGGAACACAAGTATTGAGTTCTGTGTATTTTTTTCCTCCTATATTCTCTTATCTGTTCTCATTACATTTAGGACCAGTTGAGGAATGGTCTCTCAGTAATTTCTCTGGCATTTTGTTTTCATCCTGGGTCTCACATGCAAGAAACCTGGAAGATAAACGAGCAAATTTTTGCTAGGAATGACAGAAAATGTTTTAGCTTTTGCTGCTTATACATGATTTCAGTGACTTTTCAAAAATCAATACTTCAAAAATATGAAACTATTTACAGTTTTCAGGATATCTATCTATCTATCTATCTATAGATAGATAGATACACACACACACACACACATACACACACACACACACACACACACACACACACACACACACACACAGACTTCAGGGCTGGGCCTGGTGATGCAGGCTACTAATTACAGTTACTCACGAGGCAGAGATAGCAGGATATCTTGGTATAAAAGTTTACTTGGGCGAAAACACAAGACTTTTTTTTCCAGTTTGTAATTTTTTTATTGTAAAACACAAGACTTCATCTGAAAAATAAGCTAAATGATAAAAGCTGGTGGCATGGCTTAAATGGTAGAGTACTTGGCTAGTAAACACCAAGCCTTGAGCTCAATCCCCATTCCTGCCAAAAAAAGAATGAATGAGTAAGTAAAAAGAAACCCGAACCAACTAACCAAACAGAAAAACAATAAATAGGCTTAGACTAAATTTGGACTCTAGGTCATATAATCTGCCATACTCTACTGTAGGGAATATCTGTTCAGTGAATTACATTTTCTTTTCTTCAGTCGGTGATGGGGCCTGAACTCTAGGCCTGGGTGCTGTTCCTCAGCTCTTCAGCTCAAGGCTAGCCCTCTACAACTTGGGCCATAGTACCACTTCTGGCTTTTTCTGCTTATGTGGTGCTGAGGAATGGAACCCAGGTCCTCATGCATGCAAGGCTAGCACTCTACACTGAACCACCTTCCCAGCCCCTGTGATTTACATTTTTAAAGGCCACATATTGTTGTTTGGATCTGTGATCAGTATAAATCTTCTTGATGAGATATTCTGTACTTTTTGGTTTGCTTTTTGAAATCCAAGTGGTCACCCTCTTTCAAGTGCTTCACAGTTACCCTGTGTGGCTCGTGGCTCCTTGTGTTGCACAGCAGATCTCTAGAGCATTTTGATCAGGAGTAATTGAACAAGTGGTTAACTCCTTTGTGCTTTTTTTTTTTTTTTTTTGTAAAGTGGCACTGACTTTATACCTGGGTCATTGGGAACCTGGCTGAATTTCTGATAATGCTGGCCAGTTTATACCATGTATAGCTTGGTTTTATCTCCTGCTTATGACCTGTGGGAAGTTTATGAGATCTAGTTTGGCAAAGGAAGATGCAGAAGAAGGGCAGTGCTGCAGTCCCGTGGATTTTGGACAGGTTGATAAGAATGATTTTGAGGGTCCATTGACCCCCGTCAGCAGTCTCCTAGAGGAAGGGTGGCATCGGAACTAATGAGGGTGTTAAACTCCAGTTGTCTTTTCTTGAGTTGGGAAATACCTGTCTCCTGTGCGAAGGGAGGACTACAGTTACTAGTTATATAAACAGAGGAAATGGAAGAAAATTTCATTGTGTGATGATTCCCTACACCACTCACCAGTGCCTTTTCTGAGACATGCTTTCCTTTTTGGTCAAAGTGCATTTTCCTGGTTTAGATCTTCCTCCTTTCCTCCCTACTTAAGGGACTATTCAGACCAGCTCAAGAATTTTATGAATAGGAAAGCCCTGTAGTGCATTTAACTCAGGAAAATGTCCCCTAGAATAGATTGTTTCTGAGTCAAGTGTATAAATATTCTGGCTCAAGTCTTTTTTTTTTCCCCTTAATGAATTGGTCTGGCGGTAGTTAAAGCCAACTGTGGTCTAGCAGAATGCTCCAGAGAGAAAATTGAATGGACACACAACACCGTCATAGTTTCCTTCTTTTATATAATGTGTTTTTGCAACGTATTAGAAAATTAACTTTAAGACAACTGGCAGGACCTGTTGTATTGGTCTGGCCCTTTGGAAGCAGTGTAATGTCTTTTATTCATAGTGTCTTGAGTCTTCCTACTTGGTGAATTTTGGAAGACACAAACAGCTGCCATGAGGCTTTCCCCACTTCCTGGTAAGCCATTCAAGTTTATCATCCCTTACTGTCAGTTTCTGAGCTAGTGAATAGAAAAAAGGGATTTTTTAACTTGTGATACTTTTAAAAGGGGCTGCTAATCAATTTTTCTTATTATTTTATGCCCTCTGTTTTTATACTACCCCCACCAGCTGGTTAATCATGCAAAAGCTGAACACTTCATTAGCCAGTACATGTTTGCCCATGGGCATTTCTGTAGTAAATTAGTTCTTTCTATTTATACAGGTAAGTCATGGCCAAAAGTCTTATGAGGTGCCAAAGGTAAGGGTTAGAATTAATTTCCTCTTTTTCACACACTCCCTTTCCTTATAGTTTTTTTTTATATTTAGAGAATTTGTTTTAAACTCATGCTATAAAAGTATAGGATTACCTTTGAATCGAAGATGAAATTAAAGGGCAACTTTTTGGTTTGCAATGTTTGCATGGCCAGTACAATTTTTGGCCCAGGACTTGTGTTTCAGAAAGCAAGGGCAGAAAATGTAGCAATTAGGGTTTTGTTTTTCAAGATGGAGTTTGGAAAACTATGGTGAAGAGGTTCATTCCACATAAGCACAAGCCAAGATAGAGAGCAGACAGTATCATCAACAAATATGGCTCCAGGGTTGGTGACACCATGTCTATGTAAATGGGTATGTGGCCTTTTCACAAACACATCAACAGTTTTTTTTGGGGGGGTGTCTTTTAGTGCATATTTCCAGGAACTGGAAAAGCATTTTTGGCCAATGTGATTTTTTTTTCCAGAAAACGACTTGTATATTGAGTCATTGAAATTTGTCATTCCTAAAATATACAAAATTTAACCTAGAACTTTTGTCTCTCACCCTTCTCCTGTGAGGAGTTATTTTTCACTAGAAGATTCCACAATTCCATAAACACAGCTACCAGGCAAAGCTTGGACCCCCTTCTGAACTTGACATACCTCACTACGTCTGTCTACCACAAGAGTTTTGGGCTTGTGTGTCTACCAGCCATAATTGTCTGTGAGTTAGGAGTTTTGGGTTCCCATGTGGCTTCTTTGTCTTTCTATTTTTGGCACAACCTTCCTAATGGAAATGATTTCCAACATTTACTTTAGTAGTTTCCTGCATGGATCTTTTTAAGTCCTTCCTGGTCTGTTCATGGGGTGCTAATGTTGGTAGAGGCTGAATTAATTCCCTCCATCATGTGGAAATAAGATGCTATTGTATAAGGTCTGTTTCCTTTAATAGATTATATGGAGGGGAGATAGGTACACTGATGAAGGTTGGGAGAGAAGGTGGACAGAAAGTGTAGGGGATTGGGAGAGGCATGTAGTCTGCTCAGCATTTGAAATTTTGTGACTCTTGTTACAGTTTTTAGAAAAGATGGCTCAATGTTGGTGGTTATTTGTTCACTTCCAGAGTTCAGGAAGTGAGGCACTGGTTTAGGAAATCTCAATAGGCATGGAGATTTGAGACAGAGGAAACTGACACTCGATTATGCACCAGTGGCAGTCTATAACAGACAAGGCTTCTTTCATTCAGCCATTAAAGGGCAAGTGTTGCCCACTATTGTTATTTGTCTCCTTGATTCTCTTGTTATCCTTTTCGCTTGGGATTTTCATAAAATCCCAGTCTCTACTGCTTCCCTTCAACTGCCCAATCCACTCCACAAAAGAAACTGTGTGGGTAGCTTCCTTTTGCATGGTGGGCTGATGATTGCTGGGAGTGAAACTTTTTCTTTTGGCATATAGTTTTAATTCCAGTTTAATGGTGTGGTTTGTGGCTCTCTGCTTGCAGTTCCAGTTCCTGTTTAAATACTAAAATCTATTGTTTGTCTCTATTTCTAGACAACATAATTGCATTGCTAACTGGCAGGAACAATTAGGTGTACAGCATTATGAAGAAATAAAGGTTCCAGGCTCTAAGATTTAGCTCGATTTCTAATTACCCTGATTCCACTCTGTAAGAGTGATTGCAAGGGCCGAAGTCATGCTTATAACAAAGAAGCAGTGGTGTGGAGACAGGAAGGCGATTCCATAAGGATTGGGTGACATGGGTATTAAAACATAGAAAGTAAAAAGGTTTTGGGTGGTGAGAGAAAAATCTAGCAATTGGATAAAACCATTAGTGCCTAAAAGTGGGTGAATTTGAGAAATGGTAGGGCCTAGTCATGATTGGCAAGAGTCTCCTTCTGGGGCATTTTTTTTTTCTTTTGTCCACAGCAGGGCTCTGTATGGAATGTTTTCTGCTAAGTAAATCATCTGTAAGTCACCGTAGGCTGTTTGTGTGTAACAGTATGTTGTGGGGCTGCTAAGTTAATGCAGTTAATATTCAACACAACTTTTGGGGGTCACCGATCCCTCAGGCAGGTTCACCAGAAAAGGCTACACATTAATAGCACTCTAAATTAGATACCCCCAAGTGCATAGTCACATATGTGATAAAATGTAAAACATCCCACCACCCCAGCCATACTCAGGCCAGAGGTGGCTTTTTAATAACCAAGGAACTGGTACCCTGGCCTTCCCAGAGCCCATCATTCTTCTTTGGGAAGAAGTGAGTTGTCTTGATTTCATGGGCATTTTACAGACTCTTTAATTAACAGTGAGTGGTATCTTTAAAATTCTGGCCTTTTGCAGGTTCTTCCGATAAATGTAGCCGATTTGGGTCTGATCGTCTGCTGAGTTTAATTGAAATGAAGCCTTTGTTGGCATGTCTTCCTTTGCCTTAAAGGAAAAGATGTTCTCTTGTCCCATTTGGCCAACGGGCTGGATCAAGTTGGAAATCTAGTGGCAGGTAGAGGGACAGCTGTCACCCAGGCTACAGGTCAGGCTCTTTCCATGCCTCCAACTAAGAGAATTAAATCAGGAGTTTCAGAGAGGTCCGCAGGGCCCAGCTGGCAAGAGGAGAGGTCAGAAAACTAAAGGCAGGGTGTAGTCCCATGCAAGCTGACCTCATTGGGAAATAGTAGGGCAAGAGTTGTTGTGCTCTGCTGGGGATCATGGTCTTGGCTTTGCAAGGATTCTTGTTTTGCAAGAATTTTCCTTTTTCAGAGATTTCTGCTCTCCTCTTAAGCCATGCATCATTCTAGATAGGGATAATATGTAGGAGAGAGAATAGAGAAACACATTGACAAGGAACTTTCATGAGTATTGGGATTACATGGTACTGTTTTCTAGGCTAAAGCCTTCTGAGGCTGTCTTTCCTTGAGGTGATTTATTAGGCTAATGAGTACTCACCAGCATTTTTCAGGACATTTGACTTTGGTTCTGGCTCTGTTTCTACAATGTAGAAAAAGACTGCCTTGGGACTTGCCTACATAAAGGTAGAAGTCAAGGGTCAGAGGTTAAGCTTGGAGCAACTCCTCTTTCACTGATAAATGACTTTGGTGAGTGGGCTGAGTTTTCACTTACCTGAGAATGTTCTTGACTTTTCCCACTGTCCTTGACCAACAGGAGATAATTTTCTTGTGCTTCTACTTTTTTCTTCAATAAATATCGATTTACCTCAGAAGTTAGAACCAAAAGTACTGGACTGATTTTATTTAGTTTTTTTTTTATTCTTTTAAGAGCTTTATTTTTGGCTACAGTTATTTGAAGTAGATGTCACCCGACCAAGCTTTATTTTTAATGACTGAAAACTGGCAAAATCATTCTCTAGGAACATATGCTAAGCAAGATTTGCCTTGTTTCCCCAAATCAAAAGCACTAAGTAGATGACTTTTCCTGATTTCCTAGATTTTTCAATACGTTTTTAAGCCTGATGATACTATGGACTCCAGATCAAGTAAAGCTGTTTGCTTTAAGTATCGTTCCTGATCCTGGAAGTCTTCTAGTCTTTGTGTTTCAAGCAGGTTCATAAGGAAATTGGGGAGAAATACAAGTTTTATACATGGGTAACCTGATTCAAATCTGGTGTTTCTTACAAGCCAAGACACCTTGGACATGATACTAAAACTTTTCCTGCCTCAGTCTCCTTATCTGTAAAGTAGGAAGCATATTTTAAAATATATATATCTGTTGCCAGTTGGCTGTGTAATCACATTAACTCACGATCTCTACGCCTTTAGTTTGCTCATTTACAATAAAACCAGGATAATTATAGCACCTACCTTACAGGGCTGTTTTGAAGAATAAATGAGGTGGCAAATATCAAAACACTCAGAAGAGTTTTTTGGCATCGTAATTGCTGTATAAATGTCTGGCATTATTATCCCTACAGCTCCTAGAAAATAAATCCTAGGGCATAGTGGCGGGAGGGTGAGGGTGGGGGAAATAAAGGAAGAGAACGATTGAAGTGAGTAGTGAAATAGTAGAGGACCTGTGTGTGTAGCAAGCCCAAGACCCTGAGTTCAAAGCCCATCACTTCCAGAGTGGGGAGGAGGATGATCAGTGTGAGTAGACATGTAAATAATAAAAGGAAAGAAAACAATTCATTTGATGGTGAATAACTGAATGATGTGATGGCTCCAGGCTTCTGTGTCCTGATATGCTTTACATGGGGATTAAGAAGGGTTGGCTGAAGGCTTAAGGAGTGGACGTTCTCAAAGCTCCCTCTTGGTTCTAAGCTATGTGGTATCATTGAAGCAGTTGTAACAAAAGATAGTCACCTGTCCAAGCCTGATGAATGGCTTCTTCATAGTCTCTGAGAAACCACGTGTCAGTTGTACTCCACCATTAATTACAACACCATTTTGTTTTGTAAAGACACCTTTACATGTATGATATCTTTGGGATTTGGGTCAATGTCTATACTGTATCCTCTACATCTCTATTTAAAAAGTATATATTGCTTATTCATTCTTCACCACAAAGGGGGATTTATCATCAACCTACTGGAGTGGATACTTAATGGGCAAGCAGGGAAAACTGATTTTTTTTCGTCACCGTTGACACAGTTAAAGTGTTTCTTAGGGCTGGATTGCATGAAAGGCAAATGTTTCCCACCCCTGTCCCCAGTCGTTAGCTTGGGGTCAGGACAGTGCCACACTTAGGAAGGTCACACCTTTGTCATTGTCCCAGGAGAGCGTCATGAAGATAGAAAATTTCAGAGTTGTTTGGGTATGTGTGGAGGAAGCCTTTACTGGAGCACTTAAGGGAACTTGCTTGCCTTTCTTCCAAAGAGTTCTAGAAACAGCAAAAATCTACCCTCACTCAGACTAATGCTCACTGTGTCTTCAGATTTGGTCCCTTCATTGAAGACCTGGTTTTGCTGGCACATCAAACTTGCCTGAACAAAAATGGGAGTAACCTGAGATCCCAGGAAAGTCCTTCCAGATCCCACATGAGTGCAGGCAATGGCTTCCCAGAGCTTCTCCGTGAACCTTCCAGCCAAGGCTCCTGCTCTCTTCCTGTATCCTCTAGCTCAGCCTCACAGGTCTGAAGGCATTTATTAAAATATTCTCACCAAAGGGTAAATTTCAGAAAAGCCTAAGGCAGTGATTTTTTATTCAGGCTTCCTCAAACTTTGGACAAAAACAATGTACGGAATTAAAACACCACATTGACTTCTTTTCTTCATCATGAGCATGTCTTGGCCAAGAGATTTTTAAAAGTACTTGTTTGAATTTTTTGTAAAAAAGGTCCATTTTCTATGCTCTGTAACATGCTCACTTTTTCACAAGAGGGATATTTATTTAGGAGACAGGGCCAACTTAGTACCCAAATCCCACTGGAATCCACAATCTGCCTTTTTCTTTCTCCTTCTTTTCATTCATCACATTTTGGTTGGGTGCCTACAGTAGACAGATATCACTCTGAATACTGGAGATGCCCCACGGAACAAACAGAGCTTACGTTGCCCCCAGAAGAGTCATTTCACTTGGCTATGTAATCCTACCAATGCTAGACATACCAGTCAAGGTGCCAGGCAAGCACAGAGCCCATGTCCCCTGAAGCCAGCAAAGGGGCTGCTATGGTTTTAGATTCCCAGCCATGAGGACCATTGAGAAGAGCTCATTTGCTACAAAGAACATCAGCATTAAAAGAAATGACCGCCAGTAAATTTAGGAGGTCTTAGTTTTAATTTCCCCACCTCACTATGTGCATATGAGGGCCCTGCCATTTACATATGGGAATCCTGTCATAACAATTTCAGGAAGTGATTTGTTAATAATCAAGTTCTCTGAATGGCCCTAAATCAGTAATTGATGTGGATCTGGACAATGCATCGTTTCTACCCTCCTATTTGTGGGACCATTTTTTTTGGTAGAATCAGAGCCAGAATGAAAACTAGCCATCAGAACAAAATTTAGGACAGCTGGGATGCTTTGCAGCAGAGACTTTTGGCTCCACAGTTCAAATCATCACAATAGCAGCTCAATTTAGCCTTTGGCTTGAATGGCTTTGGCAGGGCACAATGAAAAATAATTATTTCATGGCCTGCTTATTTTTCCCTTAACCAATAAACTCTCAGACCTCTTCAGGCTTATGTAAATATTCTGCGGTGGATGAGACTAAGCATACTATAATATCCCTATTTAGGAAATGGTTGTATTTCACCCTTGTGGGGTGGAAAGTAACACTTGACAACTTTTGGCAATAGCTATTTAGAATGAAGAAGGGCGGGGGGGAAGATGGGAGGAAATTTAAGGTCTGGGAAGTGAGCTCATAGTCACAGCTGTGGAGAAAAAGAGTCTCTGTCCCTTACTTGGAAAGCAAGGCACTGGGATGTGCAGTGGTATCTGATGTGGAGAATGTAGTGTTGCACAAAGGATATTAAGTGGAGTGTAATTGCCTTGGGAAGCAAGAGACTACCACATTCTAGACTGTCCATAAGGGGTCTCAGAACCCTGAATGAAGTGCTTACCTGATTTGCTCTCATTGCTTCTCACTCTCTGCATTGTTTTATAAGTCTTTTGCCTTGGGTGATTTTGATGGAGTCAAGAAGAGGTGGATGGGATAAATTAAGTGTGGCAACAAGTCTAACAACCACACCAGACCTGAAGCCCCTTCAAGGCTCTTTACTCAAATCCCATCAATTTCTTATATTTTCTGTCTGCCTTTCCAGGTGAGCTACGTCTTAGGGCAGAGTACTGGTACCACTTTATGACCAGTTCCTATTCAAGGAGAGTTCAGCCTGTGCAGCTCAGTTGGTCAAAGTAGAGTGGTAATGAGATCTGTCATGGACTTGATCCCTGCAGGAGTCAGTTAACTCTATTCTGTCCCATTAACCCCTGCTAGCCGCCTTAGGTCGTGAGTAGAATAGGGTGAAGAGTATGAATGGTTCCCCTCAAACCATCCTCATGACTGGGCAATGAACTGGTCTTAATACCAGTGGCTCTGGGGTGTGCTTTCCAAATGGGAAGGACAGCAGATTGGACATTAGAAACAGAGGAACAACCATGAGCTTAGTGAGTTTGACTGGGCCTCTCCTCAATCACTGTGTGCCTGAGCGACTGTGTTTGTGTTTCTCTTGTTAGCAAAGCATAGATTTTTTCTCTTGGTTTGAAAAGCCTGCACCAAATCAAAGTCATACCATGATCTTCATGATCTGGGTTTAATGAATGGCATTTCTTCTTGAAGTATCTTTTTAAAAAAAATCGGTAGTCATGTCATGCAGCAGGATGAATTTCAAAATGTAAATGAGATTCTCCCAGTAATTTATTTACATTTGTTTTCAGCACAACAAATGAGACATCACGTAGCTTCATAATTTTCCATGACCGAGTCACCAGCATGCAGTGTGTAATTTACCGTGATTTAAGATGCTTATCTGTACTTTTTTTTTTCCAACAGTACCTTATAAGGCTTAAATTAGAGAAAGGGATTATCAGTCCCATTTCACTTCTTGCTTTCCTTGCTGGTTCTCTCCCCGCCATCCCCCCACCCCCACTCCCATCCCCTACCCGGCTCTTCCAAGTGTTCAGGGACCCACTAAATCTGTAATCTTTCTTGCATCATTGAGAATGGAGGGTAGAAGATAGTGGTCATTTTTCCATTTCAAGTAAGGCTGTTATCACTGACAATGATCTGATAAGAGGGAAAGGCAAGCAGTGTTTCCCTTCGGGTATTAGAGTAGTGTGTGAACTTGCATAAGTTACTGTTCCAGGCTCAGCTTCCTCCTTGTAAAATAGCACAGTAGAGAATCTCTAAGGTTTAGTGACAGCACTCTAGGTGGAGGAGAAAGGCCAAGACTGTCAGATGGACAAATGAATATACACTCAACTCAGAAGTTCGGCAAGTCTGTTCTATCGTCCGGTAATTATTACTGCCATTAGAAATATTCTTTAATGCCAGGTCTCCTTAATAGATTAGCATCTACCCTTAAAAGAAAGAAGAAAAAATTTTAGTGTGGATCATTCATGGGCCATGTTTCTCAGAGTTTGTTTTTCATGCTATTTCATTGACTTGAGCAAAGCAATCTATGCATATTACCAGGCTAGGAGAAGCAGAAGATACTGCTTGTCCTTGGCTGTGAATGAGCCCCTGAGTAAGAGTCCATAGGGAGTGGTATTAGGAATACTAGAGTTCTGGCCAGGTGATCTGGTCTTCTGACTACCATTGTGGTAAAAACAATGACTTAGCCCTGTCCCAGTCACCAAAGTGAGTATATTCTGAATGCCTTTTATGTAGAGCTAAGTTGTTAAAAGAAAGTTTTTAAACATTATGTTTTCTAATTTAAATTGTTAGTTTTGTTCAATAAGCCACTGTTAAGTATGTCCTGTGGGGACAGACTCTGCACTAGGCACTGAGGATGAGTAAGAACCACTTTTGGAGTGTTCTGTGCTCCTCTAGATGAACTAGAAGGCCTCATTTCTAAAGAGAAGCAAGAAAGGAAAGAGCTAGCAAGCTCAGTGTTTCTTAATACTTCACTGATCTCTTTTATGTGTCTGAGGTTCATTTGCATATAGCCATTAGTAACTTTTCCCTGATTAGCATTTGAGTGCCTCACATATATGTTTTAGTCCAGGTAACCTCTCCTATCAGGAGTCTTCGTGCATGTTTCAAGCATTGAACATACTTTATCTCACAAGTCTATGGTAACATAGATACTACAGCAGTCTGCTTTCAGTTACTATAGTAAGATACCTGCTATAATCAAATTACAAAGAAGAAAGGCTTGTTGGATCCCTATTTTATTTCCATTGGTTGACCTTGTTGCTTTTGGTGAGGAGGTAGGAGAATAAGCTTCTCAATTCATGGTGGCTATGACGTAAAAGAAAGAAAGAGGAAGGGTTCAAGACCCATTGACCCTTTCAAGGGCACGCCCCACCAAAGCCTAACTTTCTTCCTCTAGGCCTTACCCCTTACAGGTTCTATCACCTTTCAGGAGAACTAACTTTAGGGACAAGCCTTGAACCTCTCTGGTTCTTGGGGAAGGAATATTTGCAATCTAAACTATAGCATGTGTATTGGGTAAATGTTATCAACACAAAAATCTCTCACTTGGAAGAGGTGTGAAAGTCACAAATATGTGGAAAATCTTATGGACTGCTAAGTCTTTCTCTGTCTCTTTTTTTACCTGGAAGTTTCCCAGTCTGAGGACAAGAGCTCCATGGCCAAATTTCTAATGTTTGTCTATTCTTCATAGCACCATTTTAAATGGCTTGTACTCCTAATTCAGTTTATCAAGTCAGGTAAAAAGTAGAGAATTTTATTTAATCCAACCATGAGACCATTTAGCATTCTTCCATGAGAGCCACCATTAGAGAACAAATCTAAAAAAAAAGTATCTTAGAAAAGGACATCTGAACCCTTCTCTATCTTTAAAGCTGGCGGGTGGTAGCTTTTCATATGCCTTTCACGTCAGCTTGGATGAAAAGTTATTTGAATCACTTTTACTCATAGGAGCTGGAGCATACTATGTGTACCTTGTAAAGTGCTTGCTCTAATGCTGGGCTGGAAATGTCTACTTGAAGTACCAAGGAAGACAGGTAGGTACATAATTACCTCCAGTAATTGGGCTGTGTTTACTGTGTAGAGATACAATTCACATAGGATTGCAATAGCCTTATGTTGTCTGCGGGGTTGATAAAAAATTTAAAGGGGTTTGAATGAACTTAAGAGATGAAATTTTGTTCGAGAAAATGTGGAAAGGACAAGTAATGGGCAGATCTAGTTGTTGAGGAAATTGTAATGAAAGTGCCGGGTGAGCAGAGGTGCAGAGGGAAGAAATTGTGTATTCAGGGAACTGCAGGTCCTGTGGCTAGCTGCGCTGTGGGTTTTGTGGATTGGGAAGGAGTTGCTGAGTGAGAAGGGGAAGCTCAGACAAGAGCGAGGAACCAGCTCACAAAATGCTTTGTGTGCTATATTAGAAAATTTACCCAGGAGGTTGAGATCTGAGGACTGTGGTTCGAAACCATCCAGGGTAGGAACGTTAGTAAGATTCTTATCTCCAATCAGCCACCAAAAAGCTGGAAGTGGAGCTGTGACTCAAGTGGTAGAATGTTAACCTTAAGAAAAAAAATCTCAGTGACAGTACCCAGGTTCTGAGTTCAAGGACCAGAAATGGAGTTAGAGCTTCATTTAGTAGAATTATCAAAGAACATTGAAATATTTTTAGCAGAGTGGTAGCCTATTGAAGTCTCCACACACCTGAGCAGAAGAAGATAGATTAGACAGAACCAGGAGAACTGCCCCTTGATATTGGAAAACATTTTTTTTTATTCTATTATGGGAGAAAGTCTGGCTTAACTATGGAGATCCTGGAGAGGTGTTAAAAGCAGCCAATGGAATGATGGAAGGTTTTTGGATATTTTGGGTGCCAGTTGCTCATGTCTACAATTCCAGCTATTTTGGCACACTGAGATTTGGAGGTTTTAAATTCAAGGTTGGGCTGGGCAGAAAAGCGTGTGACACCAATGTCTCCATTGAGAGCTGGATGTCATGGTGATTGTCTGTCCTCCCAGCTAAATTAGAAAAAAAATTAAAATAAGTGGTTGAGGTCCAGGGATATGCTTGATCTGGAAGTGAAACTCTTATTTTGCAAATAACCAGCCTAATGTGGTGTGTGTGTGTGTGTGTGTGTGTGTGTGTGTGTGTGTGTGTGTTTGTGGTATGTATGTATGTATGTATGTATGTATGTATAATGGAATTCTATGTGTCCATCAGAAAAAATGACATCTCCCCATTTGCAAGGAAATGGAAAAAAAGAACTTGGAAAAACATCATATTAAGTGAAGGAAAGCCAGACCCAAAGAAACATAGACCCCATGGTTTCCATCATTTGTAATAATTAGTATACGTCTAGGAGAATCCTAGAGCAGATAAGCGGAATAGCTCAATAATTATGTAATATGACCATTTAAGATAACACTAAGCAAAATAAACTCCAAGACATAGACACATGGGGTTTTCCTTGTTGTTGTTTTTAATGTACTACGTGATTTCATCTTTCTTTTGTGTTTTTTTCTCTTTTTCCTATGGTTTATCCCCTGTTGTCATTGTATTTAATTTTGGTACCCTGGGTATTACATACACATTTATCTGAGTTAGGGAAGGGAAGGGAACAACAAAATGATGAGACAAAGGACAAAGGGGGAACCAATGCAATAATGACACTTACAAGACAATATATTGGAAATGAACTGTACAACTTAGGGAAGGGTTGGGGGAAAAGAAAGTAGGAGAAAAATCAGGGACCGGGTAACAGGTTTGACAAGAAATGTACTCACTTAAGTAAACCCTCTGTACATCAGTTGACAATAAACTTTAAAAAAAAAACAATAAAGAACCAGACTACAAAAACAGCTGGAGATGTAGATCACAGCTAGAGTACCTGCCTAACAAGCACAAGTCCCAAGTTCAAACTCTAGAACTACCAATACAAGAAGAATTGGAAATATGAGATCAAGAAGAAAAGTGAACTATGAAAACTTTAGGGAGATGCAGAAAAGGTTAGGGAGATATTTAATAAGCATTACTTCCATAGGAAACATGGCTTATAGCCATCAGTTTGTCGGTTCAGATGCAAAATTTATTAGCTGTAATTTGGAAATTCCCCCAAAAAAGTTGGTTTTATTTTTAATTTGTTTTATGAATTTGGCCAAAAACTTATTTGGCAGTAAAATCTGACCTTAACTGACATAGGGCTATTTATATTCCTTTGCTTATACATTAAGTGCCAATATTTGTATCTTTTATTGTAGAAGCATTAATGGCTTTGAGTATGGCTTTGTGTTTGTAACTGAAAGATTATATAAACACTGGTATAGGCTTTGGTGTGTTGTCCAGTTTTGTTTTTGAGATCAGTTCTCACTGAGTGCTGGGATTATAGGTGTGAACCACCATGCCTGGTGGCATGTCTTTTTTTGTGGTATCTATATCTGTATATCCATATCTATTTATATTGTGAGCTATTAGTATGAACTATAGACACTTCAGTAGAATAATACAATTTACATGAATTTTTCCTCAGAGCTCTAATGTTGGAAGAATTATTTCTCCCCATTCGAAATACATGGGAAAAAGAGACATATAAAACTGAGCTCACTTGCCTAGAGTAGCATAGAGGAAAGCGTCAACCTTGAAATGAAGTCCCAATTTCTTCTCTTTTATTAGTTCAGAGAAGAATAAACCCAAATATCCTGACAGTGAACATTCAAGTAGTGGAATGAGCTTCACCCTCCCTTCCTTCTGAGCTCTGTCTTCTCTTTCCTCCAGGGATCTTGTAAATAAAGACTCAAGATAGATTCTGTGGTAACTGATGTGACTCAGATATGATTCTGTCTGACAGCAATATGAATAATAACGCTTTCATTTGTTCTCAGTGTGAATGAGGCTGAGAAGAAGAGTTGTTTTTATTATATTAGATGGTTCTGTACTTGTACATTGGTAATTTCTAGTATGTATATTGAATTTCCCCCTCCCTGGGTAAGACCTGTAGCAAAAAGAAAAGCCAGATAGTAATAGATTGTATTTCTACTTCATCATAAGACAGTTAAATGGGTAGAGCTGGTCACTAGATAACTGATGTGCACAGTTCTAAAATAAGAAGCTTTTTACTTGTGTTCTGTAGAAGAACATTTTGTCCTAACTTCTGATCTATAGCATACTTATTGCTGAAGTCAACACCCTAATGTTACCAAAACATAAAACCCTGCATCACTTATTGATTTGTACTCTGTTAAAATGACAACAAGCTTTTTGGTTATGTCTCTCAGTGAAAGAGTTCATGTATTGGATTTTCAGTTTTCCTCTATTGTGTGAAGATAAACTACGTGGACCTAAGCTTATATATTCAGGCATCGGGGTACAAAGTGGGTAGTTACAGTTTGTGAATGCATTTGGTAAATATAGATAGTGCATAGATCTGCTTAGACTAATGATAATAGCATAACGGAACCCATTTATACCAGAAATCAACAGAACACTTTGCTTTGGGGAAGATTGGCAGAGTCAAGGAGAAAGATGTAAGGAAAATGTCTGTAGATAGATGTGGATGGATTACTTTAATGATAATGGCTGAACTGGATCCATTTATTCCAACAGTCGACAGAACGCAGTTTTGGGGGAAGATGGGCAGAATTGGGGAGAGAAGAATGTAAGGAAAGTGCTTGAGAATTATTATCTTGGATCTGTATGTAAAATAAATAAATATATAAGTACAGGAAATGAATGCCAAAATGGGATCTATCCTAAATATTTGTACCAAGCAATGAGGATGAGAAAAAAATGATAACTGAAGTAGAAGGTTTAAAATGAGGCAAGAAGAAGATAAAAAAGATGAAGATGATGATAATTTATTTAGTGGTAGGTTTTCTTCACAGATGCAATGTATTTCAATGTTGAGCATCTTGTAATATTTTCTCCTATTCCTACGTCTAATTTCCTCAAATAGTCCCACAATTGCAAACATATTTTCTATTGTGCTGACATATGATATTTATAATGGGTTTATTCAGATGACACCCTATTAAATCCTATCTTTAAGTGTTTCAATATACTATCTTTAAAAAAGCAGGTGACAACACCTATTTTATATTAACTATACATATATACATACATATATATGTGACAAAGAGGTTATATATCATCTTAGCTTACATTATTATGGTTCTTATCTCTGCACTGCTTACTATTTCCTCCATGTGGATTTTATTCTCACTCAGCCATATGCTGCTTCTCCATTTCCCCACCATTTTGATCTGTTCTGATTTGTACCTAACTGAAACCACTTGAGCTTTGTGCAGGTAAATCAGGGAACTAAATCTTTACTTCAGTCTTCTTTCCAAATCAGCTTTTATAGCCATGAGAAGGAGAAGGTGGGACCAATCATTTCTCCTTCTGTCCATTCTCCCTTTAAATATAGCTAAAAAAAAAATCTAGGATCCCTGAAATGTCACACTATGCTCTGCCATACATAAGATCCTCTTTAATCTTTTAGATCTTATAGTTTATATCTTCTGTTCTCTGTTGGTAAGAAAATGTGACATTTTTTAGTTAAGTGCATTTTTGTGTATCAACAAACACATAGAGCTTCTGTATAGTAGAAAACAAGCTCCTATAAACTCCCTCCAATGTTGGGGGGAACAAGTCATCATATGAGTTTAAGCTAGGTTTCATGAAACAATCATATATTTCTATATGTTTTACTTCCTCCAAGCCATGGATGTAATGTTTATTTAGGTAGTCTAAACCTGAAGCATTACCAAGTAGGAAAATTTGATTTTCCAGCAGGGGTCTGCAAGATGGCCCTTAACAAATGCAAAATTTGACATTCATATGAAAGGGAGCTAAACAAAACTGATAAAGAGATGCCAGAAATTGACTGCAGCCAGAGAAATACAAAGTAATGCAAACACTCAGCCCCTGAACTCTATTCAGAAATCGAGCTGCTGACCTCTCTAGAGCCTTGTGCTGAGCAGTGTATGGGGTAGTATAGAGAGGCTCTTGTTTTAAAGAAAGTAGATGATTGGATTCGAGTTCAGAGGAAAGTGAGTTTAGACGAGGGTCACTCTTCATTATTTGCAGAGCAGATGATTCCACAGGATTTCTGCCTCTGTTTTTTCTTTTTGTGTGTGTGATGCTTGGAGAGTATTCAGATTTCAATTGCTTTGGAGGCTGTAATGAATGTGGTCCTGAGAAGTTGGAGATTTGGGGCTGATTAGAATTTGGTTTCGAGATCCGCATCTGTTTAATCAAATACCCAACTTTCCAAGAGACTACTAAAGGTGGAGAAGAAATAAACGAGTAGAAATAATAGTTGGACCTACCTTCAGTCTAACATAGTCCATCTGGTCTTTTCTTTTTAATGGGCAATTTTTCTCATCTTCTGAATTTTGTCTTTAAAATTGTAACATGTAGAAGTTCACTAGCAAACACAGCCCCAAATTCATGCTATTCAGGTCCATGCTTATACTAATTTGGGAGCGTCTTTAGGAAGATAGCTCAATGTTTTTGATGTTGTTGTTGTTTTTACTACTTTACTTTCTTTAACTGTATAAGTTCACAGAGTCCATTATCATCAGGGAAATGTGAGGAACATTCAGTCTGAGAAATAATGCCAGAAACCACTAGTTTTAAAGCAAAAAATTACGAGTACATATGAAGAACAGAACAGGACAGAATGAAAACAATTGCAGGTTCTGGTAGATATGTTAGAAAAGAGTCACTGAATGGTTCCCTATTAATTCTAGAACACTTATACTATTTTTAAAATATCCCACAAACCTTTGCCTGACAAAAGAAGAGTAGGAAATAAAGCCTTAGTCTCTGCAGTGACAGCTATTTCCATAGCAACCCGCCTGTCAATCAACACCCACTTCATCGAGCTTTAGAAAACACCCCCAGAAATAAATGTCAAAAGTCTTATGCAGGTTCCAAATTTAAATCAAACTTTAAAATAAATTAAAATAAGAACCCAAACACCCACAGCAGTCACAAAAAGTAAATTTTATTTTGGAAAGAGGGAAAGGGGGTTAAAAAAAAATCAAAAGGCCAAAGAATTCTCCAAGTAGATTGCAAGAAGGGAAAGGAGAGAGACTAGGCACTCTCCTGGCCTCTCCTAGCATACTCAACTGGAGGGGTGCCTGCCGTCAGCAGCATGCATCTTTTCTCTTTGCGTTCCTAGTAATCCTTCATTTTTATGATCATCTACATTGGGTTCATCCTCTCCCTTCCTTCTGTTATGCAAATGGTCCAGCTTCTCATTTTTAGGGTAGGAGATGAAGCAAGATGCTCTGGTGCAGGCAGGTGGAGTGATGCACTTGCATTGCCCATCCAAGAAGATGGCATCCCCCTAAACAGTGATGGGCTCCTCCTGCCGTTAGAATAATCTCATGTCCATTTTAGTTCCTTACATTGCTAACGAATGCTAATGAGCGCACATAGAGAGCACTAAACAATTCTCACTTCGTTTATCCAGAGAGTTAACTGTGTCTAAGACCTTAGCCCATATTTCAGGAATAATTGATCAGAATTCCCTTCACCCACAAACCCTGGGAGCCAGAGGGACATTGAAAAGAACTGTTGTTGATTACAGCTGATGGAAAGTTTGCCCTGAAAAACCACCAGTTAACTTAATAAAACATCTATGGCCATGGAAGTGGGAAAAAAGAACAGGGTTATACAGGTCACTGTATATTGACCAAATTTAGTGTAATTGACACTCAACATTCTGTCAATTCTTAACTATTTATTTGGTGTGCACTCTTTCAATACTCCTTTGACACCCTAAGGTTATATCTGCTTGCTCAATGAACTTACTGATGGTCAACTTAACTTTTTTCTCAGAATCTAATAAAAAGAGCTGGTGATAGTCCTGGTTACAATTTAAATTATGTATCTCCCCCAAGAAAGATGCTGGAGGCCTAACTACCAGTGTCTCATAATGTGACTTTGTTGAACAACAGTCTCTACAAATATAACCAAATTCAAATGAAATCACTAGAGTGGTACCTAATTTAATGTGGACTGGCGTTCTTATAAAAAGGATAAATTTAGACAAAGAGATATACACAGAGGGAAGAAAATGTGAAGTCATTTAGAGAGAAGACAGCCACCTACAAATCAGATAAGAGGTCTAGAATAAACCTTTACTCACAGATCAGGGCAAGAACTAGCTCTGTCAACACCTTGAATACTAAGTTTCAGAGCTGAGAAAATACATTTCTATTTTGAAGTCACCAGAGTCTTAGCAAACTAATAGAAATCTTTTTCTCTCATTATCTTTCTCTCCTCCACCTTTCTCATGCCAATAATCGGGATTGAACTCAGGGGCTAGGTGCTGTTCTTTATGTTTTGTTTTTGTTTTCCCATTGGAGGATAGTTCTCTACCACTTGAGCCATAGCTCTACTTCTGACTCTTTGCTGGTTAATTGGAGATAAGAGTCTCACAGACTTTGCTGCCTAGGGCTTTCTTTGAACCATGATCCTTACCTCTGAGCCTCTTGAGTAGCTAGGATTATATATATGAGCCAACAGCATCCAGCTCTAATAGAAATCTTAAGTATATAATGCTGTGATATTCAAAGAACGCATAGGAAAGAAAACTGTGATTCAAGTCCAAAGGTTGGAATATGGAATTGACTCAAGAATTTACTGGCCAAAGTGTTGTTACTTAAAGGTCACAGGTTGGGGGCCAGGGCTGAGGTTGGGGGAGATACTGTGACCAGATGCAAAGGAGAGAATGTACCCATGTTTTCCAGTCCCTTTAGCCTAAACTCAACCTTTGAGTTTGCCTTCACTAAATTGCAAATAACAGTATCAATTCTTGCTATCAGTAACTCAATCAAGACTCTCTAATACTATCAGATTAGGAGCTGTTTCAAATGATATCAAACTAGGTATGTGTTGCTAGCTGTTTCTAAAAGAGTAATTGGGTTCATGAGCTTCTTTTACTTCGAATTTTATGCATCAGAGATTTGGGGCTCATCTGATCCCATCTTATCATCACTTTTATTATTTACATCAGCAGATATTGATTTCAGGCCTCTTATGGATATAGACACTTTTAAGTTTTATTAAATTCTCATATTCTCAAAAAACAAAGTCGTAAGTACTATAGAAATAGACAGGCTTCTTAGAAGATTAGCCAAAAACCCTTTAGTGGCCATCCACTAAAATAATAGAGTTCTAGTCAGAGGCAAATTTATTAAAAAGCTGATGAAATTTAAGCAGCAGAGGTCATCTTCCTTCCATGGGCCCTCATCCAATGTTTTGCTCCTAATTTGGAATTTTGTATTTTTCTATTCTCTTTCTTCAAACATTTCCTCCAATCAAATGAGTTTATACACTTCAAAACCTGGGATATGACCTGGGTTTCAGTGATGGTGGGCTACTAGGAGCAGGAAATTCTACAGAAAGGGAAAGGAACCAGAACAAAAGGCTAGAGAGAACAAGGCTAGATAAAAAAAAAAATCAGGACTGAAGCTGTGAGTAGTGCAAATGAGCCATGTACTCAGAATTATCAAGGTGAAGCTGGGTAAGATAGTGGGAAGGCTGAGGACCAGGGGAAGAAGGCAATATCAGTCGAAAGTGGGAAATTGGAGAGGAGTCACTCGAGGACTGTAGCCACAGTGAGGGCTATGTGTATTAGGTTTATAACATTTTTTTTCCGGGAAGAAACTCAGTCTCAAGCAAGGAAAGGAGAAGATCTCAAATGAAATGAGGAGTGAAGCGTTTTAACCTGCTTAGAAGAATACAGAACAAATACTTTGCATGCAGACACCGGATAAATCAGTTACTGAATAGAAAGAGGAGCTGATAGGGAGCCGTTTAGCAGATCACAACCCCTGTTCTTCTCAGAGCCAATGCAATGGTTCAGCTCATTTCACAGTTTACCAAGTCACCACTCAGATAGGCTCTGAGCAAGGTCACCCTGGCTTTCTGGCATTGTAGTGCCCACCTGTAAACACATAGATGGAATACCACAGAACACCCCTTTCATTTGGGACTTCCTTAGATGTCCAAACAAAACCTAAATTCAGGAGACAGCCTGATTTTATTTATCACTTTGACTTGGCTTCTTTCAGTGAGAGTCAGGCAATGTGTCATTTTTCTCTGTGGAGTATGCAGCTGGGGAATAAGTTATTTATAATAAGGTTTTGCATGTATAGAGATATTTACATAGTAAGCAGATCATATAGTATTGCCCATGGATGGTGTCTGGTGGGTCGCCTTGGAATCCTCCTTGTAGCCTATTAATTAATCTGGCTTGTTGGAACTTGCTGGGCATTGTCCATGAGTGTATTAGCTCCCAGGTTCTGACACATGTCTACAAGATTCTCTGCATTTTCAGCTTTGGTCTATCTTAAGAAATGGGCACAGAGGTAAGAAACTGGCATTTTAGAGCAGAGAATGCAACTTTTCTGATTCCTTTTTTTCCTACCTGGGTTTCCCAGTGGCCACACATCTAACTTAATTGAATTTCTCCAAATTTTCTATTCAAGGTCATCCTCCCTGCCCCCTGCCATCCTTTGGCTATTTTATTTAAAATCTCTTCACTTCTTCAGCTTATCCTTCACTGACTTTTGTTACCCACAGGGTAGAATTGGTGAAGTTTTCTCTGTGACTTCCATTCTGGACCTTTGAATGAAAAGATAACCTTTGACAACACTCCATTCTTTCTGATCACTGTTAGCACATTTCCTGATGAGGTGGCATGTGTGGGTGGAAACTCATTTGAACAGATTTTTCTATCAAAGGGTAAATACACCCCCAAATCACAATGGTAATCAGAGCCAGCCGCCTCGTTTCTGATAATTTTACAAGTCAGTTGGGCTTCAGAGATGCGTCAATATGACTCTTCCCACACTGAGTTGTTTTGGCTGCAGGGGTGGTTGAGCAGCTTCTCTCTCTCTCTCTCTTTCTCTTTCTCTCTCTCTCCCTCTTTCTCCCTCCTTCCTCCCCCACCCCTCTCTCTCTTTCTCTTTTTGCTTTCCCTCCCCTGATTTCAGCTACATTTGTGGTGTTTTGGTCCTTTCCTAAAGTATGTTTTTCAAAACTGTGATTAACAATTATTTTCAAACATATATATTGCCTCTTTTTTGCCAAAGAGATACAACATGGGAGAGCAGACAAACATGAAAATGATGCAAGAGAGTATGTTTATTCATGGGTAACTGTGCTAATGGCTACATCTGCCCATTTCATTTTGCGCTGCCTGTGATCATCTCTGCTCTTCAGATTAGCTGATGTTTCCTTCCCCCTACAGTGAATTCTCTTCATTTTGGTACCCTATCTATAGGAAAGTCCCTGTGGTTGGTCTGATGGTTGTGTAAGTTAGAGCAATTTAAAATTTGAAAATTACAATCCATGGAATCTGCTCCTGGGATATATGGATATAGAGGTTTGGCATTCTGAGTATTTCTTAAACAACTTTCAGACCTAAAATATTCTTGCCAAATGCTATAAACAATAGACAATGAATTGACTTAGTAGTAGAGTGCTATATAACAATGGGAAGTTTTATGTTGGCTTTATAATCTGCCTTTTTTTATTGTTTACTTTTCGAATCAGATGAAGCCATGAGTTTACCGAAGTGCCTGGGGATATGTGTGGCTTTGAGTCTTTTGGACTTGGCTAGTTTGAGCCTCATATCTGGTGATATTGACCATGAGACATTCTCAACCAAAATGTGCAGTATCTACCATGCTATGAAATGAGATCAAAAGAGCAATTTTGGAAGCAACTCCAGAGGCTGAAATCTGAGGATTACAATTCTATGCCAACCCACGCAGGAAAGTCCATGAGACTCATCTCCAATTAACTACCACAAAGCCAGAAGCAGAGGTGTGGCCCAAGTGGTATAACACCAACCTGAATGGACAAAGCTAAGAGACAGTGCCCAGGCTCTGAGTTCAAGCTCTAGTATTGGCACAAAAAGGGCATTTTTTTTAGATCATCACTTAAAGGAATCAATGAATCAATATTTAGTATCCTCTTGTGGCCTGTGAATTATGCTATATGCTCAGAGTGAGGAAAAGGGACAACATTTAGTTTAAAATAAGTAGAATTTAAGTGGATCTGTTTGACTAGGGCAGGGAGCATTTTAGTAACGAGGAAGCAGGGTGAAATTACAGACAAGGAAATGAGTAGGGACATGTTGAAACAAAAGTAAATATCTCTTCTCATGGAGAAGAGGGGTGTTTTAATTGCTTCCAAATAAATACCTGGGCATGTGCAAGAATAATTCTCCCAAGTGTGCCTACATCAGAGGACAGGAACAGCTGACCACTGAAATCTCTAGTGAAAGTTTTGGAAAGGTCTTTCTTGAGTTTTTAAGCTTGTAGGATATACCTGGCTTCTGGTAGGAAGATGTTTATTCAGGCAGCAGTGGGTGGGGGAACACTGGTGTAGTTAAACAACTCTATCACAGAAGGGAGTGGAATTTGTTTTAAACTCAGCCACAGTGCAAAACCTTGGAGATGTGGACTTAATTGGTAAATCAAGAGCGACTGTCCCTGATTAATAAAAGAAGACCTTTAAAATTTTTCTGGAGGTAGAAGTTTGGGATTCTATTCCACCTGGCAACTTGTCACAGGCATCTGTGATGCCCTGGGGTTTAATTCATTATCTGTACTTCTCTCTCCTCCCCATCCCGAAGTTCTTGCAGTCACTGGCAGCACCAGCCTAGAGGGTGCAGACACGCTAAGTCAGTCAGGTGTTCCCCTGGCAGCTTCCAGGGGAATCTTCTTTCCCTCCTAGCTGCCAGGCATATGCCATTATGCAGATATTCTAGAACAATCACTGGAGGCAAGGGCTTGGATTCTGTGGGTGCAGTATTTATTTCTGTAACCTTGAACAACCCCTTTGCTGGAGTGAAATTCAAGTTACTCATCTATAAAATGGAGATAATAGTAATTTCCCTGCCCAGGCTACACCAGGTCAGTGCTCCTCAAAAGAGTTACACGGTGTGAGTGTTTTGTAGGAGTGAAGATTGCAATGTGGACAGCATTGGGTTGATTTGGGATTGCTGCCATTTCTAAGTGTTTCCTTCTGCTTTGGGATGGGTGTGTCTGTGTTTTGCAGAAAATGGGAGTCTGCCTTTCTTGGTGCATTGTTTCTTATTGACTTCACGCTTCTCTGATAGGATCCAATAGCTCCTTCTCTAGCTTCACCCTGGCGTCCACTGGTATTCCATGAATGACCTGGTCCAATCAGTTGCCGTATCTAGTTTTCTCTAACTCAGTTCTTTGACATTGAACACATGTTAAAAGGAGGAAGGAAAGAAATCAGTCTATCAGTGTGAGAAAAGACTTTTTTTTTTGATAGATTTAGAAAGCTGGGTCTCAGCCAGGCCTAATGGTTCACAACTGTAAACCTAGCTACTCAGGAGGCTGAGATTTGAAGATTGAGGTTAGAAGCCACCCAAGCAGAAAAGTCCATGGGCCTCAAAAGCTCATCAACTGGAGATTTAAAAAACAAACAAACAACAAACAAAAAACACTGGGACTTTAGATCACCAGCCTTGAGTAAAACAAACAGTTGAGTGTACAAGGCCCTCAGGTAAAACCCCAGAACTGATACAAAAAAAAAGAAAACAAAGAAAAGAAAAGAAAGAAAGAAAGAAAGAAGAAACCTGGATCCCCTGTATTTGATTCCGGTGCTCTGCATCTTGTATAGACATTTTCCTAATTTGGGGAGTGGAGGGGAAATAACAAAATGCTAAATAAGGATCTAGGTTGACCCATTGTAACAATGAGATATACAAGACTCCATGTTGAAAATGAGCCTTACAACTTCAGGGGTGGGAGAGAAGGGATGGTAGGGGAAACACAAAGGAGGAGATAACAATGCTTGATAGGAAATGTACTCATTACCTTACTCATGTAACTGTAACTCCTCTGTATAGTATTTTTACAAAAAAATATACAAAAAAAGAAAATAGCCTAAAAATAAAGAAGAAGTAGAATTCTGTAGAGATGGCCCTGAATGGTATTTATAAGACTGGATTTTCTCATTCCCTCCTGCTCCAAGAGGAAGTTACAAATGTTTTTGACCATAATCCTTTGAAATCTTTTCAGGTATTGGTTTGAAGAGAAAGGGGTAATGGTCTTGCATTGTCCACTTGTACTGGAGCAGTGTTCTAGGGCTGCTTCTGAAAATGTTATTGGGTTACCGCTTCTGTCTTTGACCTTCTCCTGCTCTGGAAGGAAGAAGAGATTGAGGTTGTTGAGTTAGCAATTACATGGTAGTATGAGAAGATACCGTTAAATTTTTAGATTGAAACCATATGGTGATCTCCCATGCTCCCTCCATGTCTTTCTGTTTTCCCTGGTGATTTCCAGGGGGAATTGAGAAGTCATATTCAAATCTTAATGTTTTGGGATGGTGGGACACTCTACTGTATTCTATTGCACTGTGCATGTGTATATGGGGTAATAAAATATCCCTTTTGCTCTTCTTGTGAATCTAATTTATACCCTCTCTGAACTCATTACAGTTCTTATAAAGAACTAAGGGAAAATCTTGATGGATCATTTAAAGGCTTAAAATCACCTAGAACTAAAATAGTTATTCGAAGCTTTAAACTAGTGCTATGATCTTTGAAGTGCTAATGGGAAAGCCTTTATCACTGATGACAGTAAATACAATTGCACAGCAGTTCAATTACTCCGACAATATTTCGGTTTACTATTTAGTTACAAATCAACCACTGTTACTGAAGTCAGCTCTAAAGAGTCTAGAACGAAGTATCACCTCCACATAACCTCTGAGGCGTACTGAAGTTTACTGTATATTGTTGTCTAACGATGAATAAATACATCAGCTCAGGGGTAGAGCCTGTGCTTGGCATGTGTGAGGGCCTGGTTCAATCACCAGCTCTTAGAAAAATGAAAGAAAAGGAATAATAAAGAAACAAAGTCATCAAATGGTATCATGTTTTAAGTTATAATTCTTTATATAGGCTTTGTACCTGGGGCTGGCCTCAGAACTGTATCTTTCTATCTGTGCTTCCCATGTAGCCAGGATTTAACAGGTGTACTTCATCTTGTCCAGCATGTTTATTTAGATGGGGTCTTGCTAGCTTTTTGCCAACGCTTCCTTCAACTGCCATTCTCCCAATTGGTCTCTGCTGAATTAGGTAGATTATATAGGTCTACGTCATCTTGCCCAGTACCCCTTGTTACTTCTTGAGTTTACCAGACTTGTTCTTACCTGAGGGTCTTTTGTACTAGGTATTGCCTCCATTTGAAATATTTTTTTACATAACCTTCTGATGAACTACTTTCATGGTTCAAGTCTTTCCTCCTATATTACTTTGCCAGTGACATCTCCACCTATTGGAATTCTCTGCCTTGAGATATGATAGGTGTTCAAAAAGTCATGTGACTGAATGAAGAAATCATTAATGATGTTATAGGGAGAGGCTGTTGCTGTATTTTCCTGCTCAGAAGCATCCAGTGGTATTGGCAAGGAGTCTATAAAGACTGTAATCAAGTGTGAGTGTGCTTTCTTTCAGTGGGAGATTTCCTGTCATTCAGAAATCAACACTGCTCCCATTTCTGACTCTTTCGAGTTCCAACATTAAATGGGAAACAGAAGAAAAACCCTTCTACAAAGGTGGATTATAGGGGACAGGTTGATGTTACTTAAAAGGAGGAAATTAATGGTACCACTTTTTTTTTTGGTACACATTAGGCAAATTGTTTCACTCAGAGTTAAAAAGCAGCTTGGGAGTATTAAAGTATAGGGTGCCTGCATATACTTTATGATGATCTTAGCTTATGACCTTCTATCACTTTTATTTCTCTATTAAATCAAGATATATCTCATTGAGCCGCCATCCCTCATGACACAGAGTGGCTCATTTTGGTGTGTGTGACCAGAATTGTCCCTGATGGAATAGAAAGGTGTGTCTGTCTTTCCCACATACACAGAGCTCCATGGAATGGAAGGGGGCGGGGACAAAGCTCTGGCCATCAGAATCCAGTGTTTGGAGGAGTCCTGCCCTCTCTAACCACACAGGTGTGTCCTTTTTTTCTCTATGGATTCCAGAGCTAGGCTCTCTGCCTCTTCATTGGAATTGGTGTAACAGGAGAAGGAAGCCTTTCCAGGGGACCTGAGGATGTCCCAGCCTTTTCAGAGTTTTGCTTCTTCCTCTGATAAGATGAAGATATAGACTAGGTGGTGAATAGGCCCGTCTTGGCCCTCCCGTGCTGTTGATATGATATGCATTGTGGCACATACATATATCTACACACATAGATGCATCACTGCTAGGCAGGGGAAGATATCTGAAAACAGCCAGTGCTTTGGTTTGTTGGCAACATATTGTGAATCCTGTGATAAATACTAGATACAAAAAGGAATCAATGCTGGAGATTGAACTCAGGATCTCATACTTGTTAAGCAAGGCTCTTATTGAGAGCCTTTCATATCACTTGATTATGAAAATTATAGTTTCTTTAACTGGTGGTTCAGCAATGGTGATAGTCACACACGTATTAGAGCATAGCCACAAATATATATTTCCAGCGAAAATCAATTTTGTAAAAGTTTTGTGTTTTCATGCATCTGTGGTAGTAGTTGTCATGTCTATTTTAGAATTAGAAAAAAATTAGGCCTTTAAATTTATGAAACATCTAAGAAAAACTTTATACTTGAGTTCTATTGTGTTTCCCCTAGAGCTATTGAAGTCCAACTATTTCTGTATTTGACCTGAATTGGAAATAGACATCTGCAGAAGATGAAATTAAGGAAAGTCATTGATGTGAGTTTCAATTCAGTATGACTAGTATTCTTAAGAGTAGAGGAATTTGGACACAGAGACACAGAAGGAATGTTCCATAAAGACTGGGATTATGCTGCCATAGACCTCCAAAGATTGTTGGGGGTTGGAGGAGAGTAATAGAGCCAAGCACCTGTGGCTCAGGCCTGTAATCCTGTATACTCAGGAGGCCGAAATCTGAGGATCATGGTTCAAAGTCCATGAAGGCAGGAAAGTCCATGAAACTCTTATCCCCAATTAAATATCAAAAAAGCTGGAAGTGGAGCTGTGGCTCAAGTGGTAGATTGCTTGTCTTGAGCATAAAAGTACAGGCCAGCACCCAGGCCCTGGGTTCAGTCCCTAGAACTTGGACAACAAAAAAGCAAACAGCAACAAAACACCTGTTTTTTTCCTTGATTGTAGACTTCCAGTTGCAAGAACTGTGAAGCAAATGTCTGTTTTATAAGCCACACAATTTATGATGCTTTTTATAATGTTCCTGACAAACTAATACAATAGCTGTTTGCTTATGTTATAATAGAGCAAGCATTAAGCAACAATCCTTGCACATTCTACATGGGAAAACCAGGCTGCAAGCAAAGCTGAGCAGAACAGACTATGTTCATGTAACGAAGTAATTGATTAGCTCACATTTCCACAGATTGTTGCTTGTTGATTATAATAGCTTGATTGATATCTTCTTGATGAAATAACTATAGATGTTGTTTGGGAATTAGAGGAGAAGTAAGATGAGTTTCCTTTCTTAGAAGTGAACACGGAAATGATCTGCACTAATCTCTTCAACTTTCAGTACGTGGCACTTGAGTTGTTTGTCCTAGAAGATTCATGGGGGCTGGAAGGAGGCTTATTAACTTGTCTTAAATCAGTCCATGATTTTCAGCCCACCTTCCCCCCTCCCCCTCCCCCCTCCCCCGTTGTTGGTTTTTGTTTGTTTGTTTATGTTTGTGAACAAGTCCTGGGGCTTGAATTTAAGACCTAGGCTCTGTGCCTGAGCTTAGTGCTTTACCACTTGAGCCACAGCTCCACTTCCAGCTTTTTTTGTGGTTAATTGGAGACAAGTCTCTCAGACTTTCCTGCCAGGACTGTCTTTGAATCTAGATCCTTAGATCTCAGCCTCCTGCCTAGCTGAGATTACACATCTGGGCCACCATTAGTCCAGCTCGAAACCAGGCATTTTTAAACCCAGGTTTGGGTAAAACACCAGATCTTCTTCACTAGTTTTTTTCTTTTTTGTTTTGTTTTTTGGGTGTTTTTTTAGTCCTGGGCCTTGAACTCAGAGCCTGGATACTGTCCCTGAGCACCTTTGTACTCAAGGCTAGCGTTTTACCGCTAGAGCCATAGCACCATTTCTGACTTTTTCTAGATAGTTTATTGGAGATAAGAGTCTCACGGACTTTTCTGCCTGGGCTGGCTTCAAACTGGTGATACTCAGATCTCAGCCTCCTGAGTAGCTAGGATGACAGGCTTGAGCCACTGGTGCCTGGCTTTCACTAGCTTTTAAGCAGATAAGAATATTTCCTCTAGTTTAGTGCTGGTGGCTCATGCCTGTCATCCTCCCTACTCAGGAGGCTGAGATCTGAGGATCGTGGTTCAAAGCCAGCTCAGGCAAGAAAGTCCATGAGACTCTTATCTCCAATAAACCACTTAGAAAACTGGAAGTGGTGCTGTGGCTCAAGTGGTAGAGCACTAGCCTTGAGCAGAAGAGCTGAGGGACAGCACCCAGGCCCAGAGTTTAAGCCCAATGACTGACCAAAAAAAAAAAAAAAAAAGGAACATTACCACTTAGACTAGGGGGGGAAAAGTAAGGGATTTGGATTCAGATGCACCTTGGTTGGGTGGGTATCTCAGAATCCATTCTTCATTCTGTGAATTTTGACCAGGTAACAATTTCTAAGATTCAGTTACCATGTGTTCATTACAAAAAATGAGAATAACTTTCAAAGTATGATGATTGTCAAGTACTGAGTATTGTTCCTAGTATGTATGTATTTCAGATAAACCATAATCCTTTTACTTTGTTCTTAATGGCAGTGCATATAAGAACAATGTTTTGAAATCTACCTAAATTCTGTTGCAATCTGTCAAGCCTACCTTGGGTTGACTTTCTTTGAATAGCACTAAAGTGGGAGTCCAGTTCAACCAATTATCTTCATCCAGTCTTCTTCCTTGCCTCTACCTCAAAAACTGGCCATCCTTGTGTAGATAAGTGAGGGTAGGCTAGGGAAATAATAAAGCATAACTTGGTGATACAGAGAGGACAAAACTGGTACCCCTAGGATTCTAATGTGCTCCCTTCTCTAATCTCAGACATTATTCAACCACAAAAGAATCACAAATAATCACAAATCACAGGCCCAAGCTGTGTGCAATCGTGTCAGTCATATGCAGGAGGTGCACACTAGCCTTAGCCCATAGTTCATTGGCTGCATAAACTATGTACATGTGAATGGCCATGTTTGGTTATATTTCCTGAAATTGCTTTAGTGGCTGCACATCTCCCAGATTCTCTTAATGGTCATTTATGATTGCATCAGAAAATTTCAAAGGTGTATAAATCTATCCAAATAAATTCTAAATCTACTTGCACATTTTGGAGTTGATGAGCTCTAGGAATTTATTTCAGGTTGTAGATGCAATATTTCTAGTTATTTCCTGGAAGGAGAGTAATTAGGGGTATCCTCCAAGATGCACATGTCTAAAGCTATAATCATTGAAAACTGACTCATTTGTGATAATAGAAATAAAATTTTGTCAGTAAATTCTTAAATTATTTAGGGATAATGCAGCAATAAAATATAGTAAGTGGTTTTATATGTGTCAAAAATGTTATCTTTGGCTGGGCGCTGGTGGCTCACGCCTGTAATCGTAGCTACTCAGGAGGCTGAGATCTGAGGATTGTGGTTCAAAGCCAGCCTGGGCAGGAAATGTCTATGAAACTCTTATCTCCAATAAACCATTCAGAAAACTGGTTCCAGTGGTAGAGTGTAAGCCTTGAGCAGAAGAGCTGAGGGACAGCACCCAACCCCACAACTGAAAAAAACAAAAAGGAAAAAAATGTTATCTTTGCAAATTCAATGTTACAGCAGTGAAAGGGGTTGGAATAATAAAATAGTAAGAATAGTCTCACTTTTTTGCTTCTGGTGGTACTGGGGTTTGAACTCAAAGCCTCCTACTTGAACTCAAAGCATCAAATTTGCCTGTTTCACTGGTAATCAACAACTTGAACTGCACCTCCAGCTTTGACCTACTGCTAATTATTTTGGAGATGTTGTCTCTCATATTCCTTTCTGCGTGGCCTAGCTTGGGATCTCATCTCTGTGAATAGCTAGGATTATAGGCATGAGCCACCATTCCCAAGTTTAGTCCTCCTATTTTGATAGGCACGTAACACTGGCAAGGGTGTAGAGAAAATGGCTTACCAATTTAAAGTTTGCTTTCTATGTTTTCCTTGTCTTTGCCTGTTGTATGGTGAATCCAGTCAGCAAGATGAAGAGAAGCCACATTTTTAGAGATCGAATTGGGAGTCTTTTATTGGAAAACTAATGGCTGCGGGTCCTGTCACAGGACCTGTAACCTCGTGAATACACTTAGCACTGTTGGAAAACTGAGCCATGAGAACAGAAGAGGAAAGAAAGACCAGAAAAATTATACCAACAACCCAGACCAACCCCAATGGAGAGCTGAAGTGGGATCTATAGACACAGCACAGAAAGCATCATGTCCTGGCTCCTGAGCTAGCCTGCACTTCAATAGTGGCAAGGTCAGCGGGCAGGGTCACAGGAAACTCAGGAGTCTCCCAAGTTCAAGGCACAAGACTGACAGGTCCAGTAATCTATTGTCTAAGTCCCCGCCCCTGCCTCTGGGAATTCAGACTACCTGTCATTTGGGAGATGGGACTTCCCCTTCCTCCACCATGAAGACAAGGAGGTGCCAGTTAATCCCAATTCCCTAGCCACCACGTGGCTAAAACGGCACCAGTTAGACCTGGCATCCCCACGTAAGCCCAAATTTTCTCCTGCAGCTTTAAAAACTAAAACATCACAGGCAATTTAGTATCCATTCTTTAGATAAAACACCTACTTTATGTTTTAGATATTTAGCTTTGTTGCATTTTATTCTCAGAAACAATTACTTGAAAGCATGGTCTTTGTTGCATAAGAGGTTAGCTGTTTCCGCTTGAATTCATAATCCTTTGTGATATTAAAATCAGCTTCTTTGTTGGGGCTATAATGTCACCAAGGTAGAGAAGCAGCAGCAGGTGACTAGTACAGCAGTCCTTGGGGACATGACTAAGATTTTCATGCAAATACATTTAGTGATTAAAATATATAATATATATGTGTATATGTATATGTGTATGTATATATATATATATATATATATATATATATATATATGAAGGAGAGGAAGGAAAACTAAGCAGATGGCAGAGCAATTGCTGCTTCATTTTTAGAAAAAAAGTATTTGGCCATGCAAAATGATGACCTCTAGAGTTCCCTCAAGGTTAGTAGAATCCAGAAACACAACAATAACAACCACAATAACAACAACAAAATGATCCTGTAACAATTTGGGTCTGTCTCTCAGCTGACCCACAGACTCATTTGTACCTTTATGTGGTGGAGAAAAGTATTGTTGATTATAAAATATAATTTAGTCTCCTGTTCTTATTATAAGCTCTTTAGCATATAAAATCATTCCTATCTAAACAGTATGTCTATTTCCATATCTATATGAAAGATGCCCTTAGTAGCAACTTGTACAGATACTCCTTTAACTTAAATTTACTGAAATATGTAGTCCAAATGTAAAATAGTACCTGTGTGCCAGTGGCTCATGCCTGTAATCCTAGCTACTCAGGCAGCTGAGATCTGTGGATCACAGTTTCAAAGCCAGCCCAGGCAAGAAAGACTATGAGACTCTTATTCCAATAAACCACTCAGAAAACTGGAAGTATCACTGTGGCTTAAAGTAGTAGAGTGCTTGCTAGCCTTGAGCCAAAAGAGCTCAATGACAGAGCCCAGGCCCTGAGTTCAAGTCCCATGACCAACAAGAAAAAGAAAAATTGAAAAACAAAACAAAACAAATATAAAATTGTAAAGGATCTGTTTCATTACAGAAAACAATTCTGTCTAGGTCATTCATGTTTAAACAGAAAACTTCAAAACTTGGGGAGACAGTAACATCATGTTGCTGCAGTGTGTTCCCCTTGTGGGCGAAGGGAAGGTGGTCACATCTCTGATCTCAATTCCAGGCTGGGAGAGCCAGATCTGGGTCTGTGTGCCAGTGTGCACTGCTGCCCAGTTAAGTGGAAGCAGTGGCTGTTCCTTGTAGAAATTCCCTGCCAGCAGCAGCTCTGCAGGACACTCTTAAAGAGCTCTTGAGAGGCCAAGTGTTTTGGTGTTATCAAGAGGGGCTCATTATACCCAGGGAATCAATTTAGAATGACTTTAATGGGATTGGGAGTCAAACTGCCGTATACCCCTATGACAAAGAGAATTTCAAGTACCCTGTATTTATTATGCCTTTCTCTTTTTAATTATGTCTATCTTTAATATTCTACTGTTAGCTCCTTTAACGTGTTTTTTTCCTTTCCCATGTTTTTTTGGCACTTTTATGATTTGCAGTTCCATTTTAAATGGGCGCATGTCATAATGTCATCTAATTCTACTGAGGGAGGGAAAAAAAAGTTCCTGTTTCCGGTGGCTCTTGGCCAAGCTATACTATTACTTGTGATTCTGAAATTTTTTTTTCTCTTTCACAGATTATATGTAGCCTGAGCAATATAAAGTAAAAGATAGTTTCCAATTTGTAAAAGGAATTTTATGCTTCCTTTTGCTATCTCCTTGAAAGCCTGGCTGATGGGTGTCACAACCAAATCCCTAATGCCTAAAACTGTGTCTGGCTCATTGAATATGCTTGGTGAATGTTGGTTGAATAAACGAATATATAAATAAATGGTATTAGCATTCAACTTATTTTGATCGTTATACTAAGGTCATGATCAACTGATTAAAGTGTGAGAGGATTTGGCAATTTGGGGGTCTAGGGAATGTGTAACATGGTAAAATGAAATCAAAGTCTAAATATCATCACCTTTTAGTTATTCCTTGACTCATTTTTTCATTGATTTGTCCATTCAACTATCAAAGTAAGACCCCAAAATATGTGCAAATTATTTTGAACATTCTTGTTTCTTTATCTTGCCTGCTTTTCCCCAATTCTTCTCTGAATGGCCTGTGGTCTTACAAATCTTACTCCTTCCCCTTCTCTCATCTCCTTTCTTTTCATTTCTTGTTTTCTTTTCTTCTTATTGTTTCTATTTTCTCTGTATATGCTTCCCATATGATCTTTCAAACAATTATGTCACCTCCTTACTGACCTCTTTCTTCGCCTTTCCCTTGCTACAGTCATATGAGAAATCATTCCAAACTCTTCTCCTTTATTTCAAAACCATGCTCAGATTTGTTTATGAATCCTATTGATCGTGCTGGTTCCTACAGTCCTAACTATTTAGGAGGCTGAGATCAGAGGATATTGGTTTAAAACCAGCCTTGGCAGGAAAGCCAATGAGACTTTTGCCAGTGAACCACCAAAAAGCCAGAAATGGAGCTACAGCTTTGAAAAAGAAAAGAAAAGAAAAGAAAGAAACAAAGGAAGAAAGAGAGAAAGAAAGAAAGGGAGAAAGGAAGAGAAAGAAGAAAAGTTCAGTGGCAGCACCTAGGCCCTGAGTTTAAGCCCTAGGAATTAGCACACACACAAAATAAATAAACAAAAGAGAAAAAATACAAAAACATTGATTAGATTGTTATTAGGTAGGTTCATGCCTGTGCTGGAGACATGGCTCTAGGTTTAAACTCCAGTACCACAACATATAATATTCTGCTGTCTTTTTTAATGTACTATGTTATTTTTTTGGTTCTTTTGTATGTTCTTCCCCTATGATATAACTCCTGTTGTCACTGTATTTGATTCTGGTGTCTTGCATTTTGTATATATATTTTTTCTAATTTGGGGAGGGGAAGGGAAATAACAAAATGCTAAACAAGGATACAGGTTGATCCGTTGTAACAATGAGATGTACAAGACACTATGCTGACTAATCTCTAAACTAAACTAAAACTTTAATTAAAAAAAACCCTCTTGAAAAACTAAGTTTCTCTGCATTACCTACATTTCGTATCCTGGCATTGAGTGGAGATGCCAGTCCTCTCTGCATTCCTTTTCTTCTATGCTTTAAATGCAGAGGGAACAGTGGCAGTAAAGAAAATAAAGTGAATGGAATTAGGCTCCAAGAATGGCTTACCACAGAACCAAAAGGATAGAACAAAATCAGCTCATGAAATAGAGGAAATGCTGTAAGCCATTCTTAAAATTCTGACCTCACTTGTTTACTCAGATTGTGAGACTCAGGGCTCTCTGTTAGTGACTAAGGATTTGACAGTGAATAAGACTCAGCTCCTACCCGAAGAAGACAGTATTCCCCAGGAGTGTCCTGAGTGATTTGCAGGGCAATGAGAACAGCATCCAACCTAGAACTTGTTAGGATCCATTGGGATAGAGTCCTTATTAAAGAAGTGACCGTTAAGCTGAGTCCAGTAGAATAATTTAAGAGCAGTATATGGTGTCATACACCAATTCAAGACTGGAACTGGAAGCATGCTCATGACAGGAGGGATAGAAAGAGGGGAAAATCACAAAGGTTTTCCTGGCTGTGCTAAGGAATATGGGGCCTGTTCTGAAGGCCAGTGTGGAGTCACTGGAGGGGATTGAATAGTTAAGTGACATTTTGGGGAGATACATGGGTACTAATTGGAGAAAGGGCAAAGTCAAAGACAGGAAGAGCCAGGAGGCTGGTGCAGAAATCTAACCAAGTAGAGGGTAGCAGTAGCCTTCGCAAAAGTGGTGGTGGTGTTGCTGGAAATAAGTGAGGAATTCAAGGCATTTGAAGGGAACAGATGGACAGGCCATGCTGAATATTGGATGTAAGAGAGGGAGGGGTTGGGGTCAACTATGGCATTGGGTCTCCTGGGTTCTAAGGAAGGGCACAACTTCTGAGGAGTCAGCTCAGTTGCCTTTGATTTTAAAGTGCAGTGTAGTGTTCCTAAAAGCTTCTGATCGACATCCCTGAAGACTAATGCCATCTTCTGTTTCATCACAGTGAAGGGGTAGGCAGGCTTGTTAAGGTGTAGCTGGTCTGTTTGCAGAAATACTGCACAGCAGAACATTACCACAAATCACAGGCTGTCGAGGAGTTATAGCTTAACTCTTTATCTGTTGGCAGATTTCAAGCTAACATATATTTCTTTGTCTCCTTATGAATATGTCTGGTCAGCATGCTTCTACTGTGATGTGTGTGCACGTGTTGTTCATAGGTGTGTGCATCCACATGCCCACATGCAGAGACTTCCAGAGTTCATGTTCTGGGTGGGGGGGTCTCCCTTTATTCCCCTGAGATATTGGTGGTACTTATAAAGAAGCAAACTAGGATCTAAAGAAAAAAAAAACCACAAACATATCTTCCATAAAAGCAAGCGAAATATTAGCTATTGGTTTCTTTCACTGCTTTATGTCTAGACTGGATTTGAACTGGTGACTTCAAAACAAGTAACTCCTTAGCTCATTACTAGTCCCTCTGAGATAATATAATCTATTTGAAGTATTCAATCTAAGTAGCCTACTATAGGTAATATAGTTAGCCAGCTCAGAGATATACGTACATTTAAGAACTCTCAGAAATCCACTTACATATTAAAAAAAAAATCTCTGTAAGGAGTAAAATGCGAATGAAAGCGATGATTCATTTTATTACAGCAATTAAAACAGTAGCTCCTGTTTTCATCAATCATATTCATGATATGAAAATACATCGTAGCAAAAGTGATGTTTACCTGGAGATAAAATTTAAAATATAAGGCAGATAAAATTCTGGCTTTGGGGAGGAAGTGACTGAAAACCTGCCGTAGGTTATAATTCAGGCAGAACCTCATCATTATGGACCAGGAGCTGGAGTGAGATCATTGTGGAACGGGAGCCAGAGTGAGCGCAATCTCTACCCAATATATTTTTTTTGAGGCACAAATGTAGCCAGGAATGAGTCATTCAACAGGGTACCTCAGAGGTGGAGGGTCTTGGATATAAATGGGCAAGACTGCGGTACAGGAAAACCCATCACCTTAACCTTGGATCTGTCCTCATCTCCCGGTGAGTTCAAAGATAGCAACTTTTCTGACTTTGGACTGTGTCTTAGGCCACATCTTATACTGCAGGATACTTCAGGTGATGCAGAGATGGCTTTTAAATCTTCTATCCCTGCTCCTAAACTCCAGATGATATAGCCTTTCCTTCTTGGATTTCACACAACTTATGTGAAAATGGAATGAGATGTGATTACTTGCATGTGGGCTTTCTTTAAAGTGTTCCCTTAAGAATGGGCAAGGGAAGTGAGAACTGGAGACTTTGGTTCTACCAGTAAATATAGAAGGAGGAAGAGGAGGAGGAGGAGAGAAAAAAGGGAAGAATGGCTTTCCCTCATGATTCTGTTTCTTCAGTATGTTTGGGTCAGTACTGGGTATTAGGAAAAGATGTGGAACTTAAGAGGAATATAGGTCCAGCTTCCTGGAGCTAATGATACGTACTACGTTGCAGAGTTGTTTTAAATGAATAAAATCATTCATGTACTCATTCATTCATCCATTAGCTCTTCATTGAATTTTTGCTAGTTGTGAAAGATCCAAGATTGAACAATGAAGATGAAGTTCCTACTTTCATGGAATTTATATCTTGGCTGATAGAACTAGACCTAATAAAATTGGACAAATAAATATATGAAATCACATTGAGTGGTAATAAAACATGGTAAGAAGTGAGAGGAACCTATGGAGATAATATTTGGAGGTGGTAGTTAGGTGAAGCCTTCTGATACAGGAGTGACAGGGTATGAATGAAGAAGACGAACAGGAAATATCTAGCACGGTGTTTGGCACAAAGCACTTCATCACGGGTAACTAATAATTACTATCATCATCATCCTTGATACTGTGGTGAATCTTAAGCCTGGGTACCTTTGTAAATTATTGGAGCCTATGAAGTATTATTATAGGGAGTTTGGTTTAGAGCACATTTATAATACTAATTTATATTTGTAAGAGATAAAGAATTTTTGTTTTCATTTGCAGTTTTAAGCTTAGAGATAGCTAATCAGGTTTAAAACCATGTGTTTCATGTAGTTTAAATGTCTTACAATATTTTCCCTTTCACTACAATAATTAAATGTTTCTTGATTACCTATTTTCAGTCCGGAAGGCACTACACTGAGCACTGGAGAATAAAATCATACAATACAGTCTTTGCCCTTGGGAAGCTTAGAATCATTTTCCCTGATAATTTGGGACTCTTTCAATATTGGTTTTAATAGAACTTGCAAGGGGGATTTATATGCTGACAAGGCTCTGAGAGTTCAGAGAAACAAGTTGCATTTGAGTGTTAACTTTGATGTTTGTTTAGTTTTATAAAATATGTAAGAGGCTTTTCCATTAGTGAATAAGACTTCCAAAAAGCTTTCAGAATCTCATGTCACGAGTAGTTAAATATCACCGAAGAAGAGTCACAAAGACTGACGGCTGGGAAGCTTAAGCACAGTCTGTGGTTTGGATGTGCGGTCAAAGTGAAGCCCCCATTCCCATCTTAATTGAGGTCATACAGGTCCAACTGATTCATTTGGTCTAAAAAGTCCAGACTACCTGTGAATCCAAACTCCACTTGGCAGCTCTCTTCTATTCTTTGGCCTATGTAAGCAGCATATCACACCCCGACTGGGAAAGTTTAGGGACAAGAATCAGAGTCTGGGCCTATTGGAGTAATGGGAGGAAGTGGAACCTGAGCCAAGTGAGAGGGAGATATATATATATATATATATATATATACATATATATATATATATGTATGTATGTATGTATATATGGTGATATATACACATATGCATATATATGTATATACATATTTATACATACACACACACATATATATGTATGTATATATGGTGATATATGCACATATGCATATATATGTATATACATATTTATACATATATATATATGGTGTGTTTAGTAGCAAAAGCAAAGTACAAGTGGAAATTACTTTCTAGAGGCAATCCCTGCTATTTTCAGGCTTATACTTCAGGACCAGCCAAGACACCTCCTTAGTGACCTCTGACTTTCTCTAACATAACCATGATTTATTACATTCTACTTTTCTTCCCCATTGTTCCCTCCCCTCTCCTTTCCTCTCCTTCCTGTCTACATTTCTCTATTAGGTATATATTGATGTATTCATTGTTCATCTCCCCAGAGCTGTGTAAGCCTCATGAAGGCAGGACTTTTTCTTGCTCAACATTTTCCCTATATTTGGAGTATGGTCACTGTGACTATTTGCTGAATTAATGACTTATTAATGATGGATGGTAACAGAAACAACAGAACTTTAATGTTTTCTAGAGCCATGGATCCATTGGTGGAACACCTACCTAACAAGGTTCTGACTTTTTTTTTTTTGTCGGTCAGTCGTGGGGCTTGAACTCTGGGCCTGAGCGCTGTCCCTCAGCTCTTCAGCTTGAGGCGAGCACTCTTCCACTCGAGCCACAGTGCCACTTCCGGTTTTCTAGTGGCTTATTGGAGATAAGAGTCTCACGGACTTTTCCTGCCCTGGCTGGCTTTGAACTGATTCCTCAAATCTCAGCCTCCTGAGTAGCTAGGATGACAGGCGTGAGCCACTGGCGCCCAGCAAAGGTTCTGACTTTAAACCCTAGTACCACCAAAACCCTTAGGTTCAGGAGAGCTTAATAGAAGATAATAAGAGAACCCTGTGGAACCGGGGAAGGCTTTGACATTTTTGACTTTTGGCTTCTCGCTGAGTAGTTTATTGGAGATAAGAGTTTCACAAGTTTTCCTGCCTGGGGCTGGCTTCATACCCCGATTCTCAGATCTCAGCCTCTTGATTAGTTTAGGATTACAGATGTGGGTTAGGCTGTAAAAGCTCTGTGTTGAGTTTTCTTGATTAGTGTTATCCTGGAAAGTATAGTTTCATTTAGTGGCTGGTCATTTTAATCTGAGAAACAATGATGCATTAGATAAATGGCAATTTGTTTTTGAATACTGATATACTCATATCTAATGCTTAGTTTGGCCTTATTACAAATTAACCACTCCCCAATTTTAGACAAGTAATTAAATACAAATAGTCATTTGTATAAACAAGAAAGACTCTAACACATCTTCTACATCTCATTATAAAAGTATGATTAATATAATGACAATTAAAGGCCTCCAACCTTAATAATCCATTCTAGTGGGATTGAAAACTTGAGACATTCTAAAAATGTTTAAATCTTTCTTTTTTTATTTACTTAATTAACTAATTAATTTTTTTGTTGGTCGTGGGGCTTGACCTCCGGGCTTGGGCACTGTCCCTGAGTGATCTAGCTCAAGGTTAGTGTTCTAACACTTAAGCCACAGTGCCATTTCTGGTTTTCTGGTGGTTTATTAGAGCTAAGAGTCTCAGGACTTTCCTGCCTGGGCTGGCTTTGAACTGCGATCTTCAGATCTGAGTAGCTAGGATCACAGGCGTGAGCCACTAGTTCCCAGCTTCTTTTTTTTTTTTTTCATCCAGGATTTTTTTTTTTCAATTTTCCTATAAGAATCAAACTCAAACTCAGTACCTAATGCTTTTGTTCATTGGCTGGAGCTCTACCACCTGAGCCACATCTCCAATTCCCTCAAGATTTTTTTCCCCTTGGAGGTTTCACTATCATAGCCTATATTGTGCATTTCCACAGAAATGAACCCCAAGACAAAGATTCAAGGACAAGGAGTCTATTCAGGGGGATAGCTCAGTAGAAAAGTAAGACGGGGTGGGAAGGCAGCCAAATGAAAGGTAGATGCATCGCATACATTGCCACTGTGAATAACTGGAGCTCAGTACTATTGGGAAGCTCTGGAAGATTTGACCAGAGGGTGAAGGAGATGGAATTAATATTCACACATGAACTCTTCTTTCACTCGGTGGTTGGGACTGCAATAGGGGTTGGTGTCCTGACATATTTCAACTGCTGAACATATCACCATGGTGAAAGGAGAATGCCTTTTGGTTCAGAGTTCTGGGTTGATGACACTTGAGCCAGCCTTCACTACACTGGTAAGGGTGAAAGGATGTGGCTGAGACATGGCGACCTTTGTATCATGAGAATATCTTGACTAACTGTCCTCAACTTAAATTCATACAGGAAAATAGGGTCCGCACAAAACGAACGCAGTCGGCCTTTCCCTGCAAGCCTTTCTGAAATTAATTTTTTCCCTCCTAGGAATAAGTAGGATGGTAATGGGTTCACTTCTCTCAGATTCCAAAATATAGCACTGGGAAGAAATGTCTCAACAAGGGCAGGAAAATGGGCCATGATGGCTCTCCATGAGAAGATCTTTGGTGGTCCTGTGTTGGCTCATCTATATATTGATGGTTTCCCTCTGAACTGGACTATGCATGGATGCTACCTCTTGTTAGCTGTGTTGGAACAAGGATAAATTACACTTCAAATTATACCTGCAAAATTAGGTACAACACTGATTTTTTTTTGTTCAGAATGAGAAAGGAAGTCACAATTATTTTAAAATTTAACAATGCTTACCCATATCATAACACTTAGCACTCCAGAAAGATAACAAAATTCCAGTTAACTTTCTCCTGCTCCCCTTTAATACATTTTTTTCTGTCTTTTTTTTAATGTGTGACATTTCCTTTGACTTCCTTTTCATATGACAAGATACATTTTGTAATCTCATTTTCTTTAGAGAAAATGGGTAATTGAGTCTTTCCTCTAGCATGTTGATTGAAACATTTTTTTTAATTATTGATGGCTTTGAAGAAGCTTCTTTCAGTTATATTACTCATTATTGGCACAATGATGTAAATTTGTAGAATTGCTGTCAATGTTTATGAAAATTCTATGAACCTCTTCTACCTATGTATAAACTGTGAGATTAGAAGAATTTTCTGGATTGGGTTTTCAAACCGTCTTTTTTTCTGTGACATTCATTTGTTACTATGACTCCAAAGGATTTGTTTAATATTTCTGCTTGATCTGTGGTTCTGCATTCATAACTATTACTGGTAGTTGATAGAATGAGAAGAGAATTTCTATAACTTATTTTTCCAAGGGGTGACTAATGATAATTTAGCTATGTGTGGAAGGGGGTATGAGCCATATAAATGTGAACTATTAAACTCAAGTTAAACATCATGGACAGCCCAACTTAGCCAAATTCCAAGATTGCTGATGACCACTCTTAGATTAGTTAAGGAAAAGCCAGAGATCAATTGTGACTAAAGTATCTTGCTTTAGAAAATGCCAGAGAAAGGTATAGCCATGTGTATTGAGAGCCATGGGCAATTGAGCGGGACCTCTGTAATGAAGGGAGCTCAAGTTAGGTTTCCTAAAGCTTCACAGTCAATGTAACAGCCTACTGCTTGGTTTCTGGAAACTAGTATTAAGTCTTGGTCCCATTAACATCCTGTCTAGAAGATCTTCCAGCTTGCAAGGACTGAGGTACATTTGTATAGCTTTGCTTAGAGCTTTGATTTCCATTTCTCATCTTCCTCTCTGTAGCCAATGGCATCTTTCTTGGCAAGCTCTTCTTATCCAACCTGATTCTTCTGGGTGAAGTTGGAGGTTAATATTATCTCAGATGTTTACCTGTGAGAACTTTGTTACCACCTATCTTTCATCTCCTACCCACGGTCCTGGCTAGTTGGTAAATAGCATTAGATGCATGACTTTTAAACAAGCTTTGACACTGTTTCCTTCTATAATAGAGAAGAAGCCAACATCATCCCATTTAGTTGCTATGCAAAAGCAACCCCTTAATGAAAAATGGCAGGCAAGCACATATGATTTACATGAAGGATACAGGCATGAAAACTGATGGCTTGGCTATTATAGGGAGATACAAAGCCACTGACTCTGGTTTAATCACTGGAAAAATAACCTTGTCTTAAAATGTTTAGAGAAACTTTGCTTCCAACCTGTTTCTTCTCCAGCCTGGTCTGAAGGTGACATTTCCAGAGTAATTCTCTGAATTTTATTGGTCAGTCTCTTCCGGTGTATGGAAGTTCTTACAGGAGGCACACGTGCTGGTTTTGTGAAAATAGCTTTGGGATTTGGACCCGCCATAAAGGGGGTTCCACACTGGTGAACTCCACCACACACTGAAACAGGATCCTCATTTTTGCCTATGAGGAAGCCCTTGCAATAACAAGACATAATGGTTCCATACACCGGTGATTTGTATGAAATTATTCTTGAGTTTATTGTTTAATAAAGAACCTTCAAAAATAGCAAGTAAAAAATGTCATTGATGTCACAGATGAGAAAGCTACATATATGTATTAATGGGGTTCATTTACTGGTTTATGGACCCCAACTTCTCCTGGGACTCTACCACGCCAAGTGCATACCACAGACCCCCTTTCAATTTGAAGGGAAATGCAGATTAGCTCCCCAGGGTCTGAATAGCCTAGGATTATGCAAATAATTCTCCAGCGCATTCAGTATGGGTTCTTGTGCTGTCATATACAGCCGATAAAATTTTGGAGTGGCGGGCCTCTCAAGGATTCTTTTTCAGCAGTGTTGATTTGTTGCATTTTTGCCGAATAGACATTTTCACACACACCTGGGCCACCCTCATTGCATGAAGAATCCTTGGAAACATTTCTTCTAGTCAGCACTTTCCCGTTATAGGAATGGTTAAATTTATCAAGTTTCATTCCCCAAACAGATGTTTGTTTAAGCCAAAACATTGTGAAAAGCATCCATATTGAAGGTACTACAGAAACAAATACAAATACTTGTAAGTGAAATACGTATGCTACTTAAGACTTTGCCAAATAAAACGTTGGTGTTTAGGAAGTATTTTGCACGAAGTTAGTGACGCTACTACTATCAGCTGGTGTGGGACAGTAATTCCCTACATACATATGGATGTAGCTTGGAGATTAGAAGTCTTAAAGTGATCATAAGGATTTATTTTAAGCTCTTGGTTCTTCAAAAAAAAACCAATAGAGAGAGAAAGAAAGAAAGGGAGAGAGAGAAGAGTGTATTCCTGACAGATACTCAGAGAAACCTGGACATCGTTCTTGCTGCTTTTGTTTCAGGAAACAAAGCATGAGTTTTGCTTGAGTCTTCCACAGTTGAAGCTCTAAATGCAGTCTTGTTCTTTGGTTATTTATAACTCTGGCCTCCACCTTCCCTCCCTTCTTATCTCTCCACCACTCCCCCAGCACCCATGACCCTATATTTAGATCTGAGCATCATCATCTTTGACCACAGCAAGGTTGTTGCCTCTGAGAAGGATGACAGGATCTGGGGTTATTCTGCCAAATGGAAGATGTATCCATTTGGGACATTTTCACCTTCTGAGAGATTAGATTTTCTCAATGTTAGAAACCCAATTAGTAGGTGTAGACTTTTTAAATGACATTTTTATAATAACCTGGTACATATTGCAAAAATCCACCACTGCCATTGCATATTACCAAGTTTGGGGGACTAGATGCTTATTGTTAATATACACATGCATACTTGTGTTCTCACTTGCTTTTTTTTTCTCTCTCCATCTATCCATAAGACAAAGGAATCGCTCATATTTGGGTCAACCAAAAAGTTTAGTTTAACAACAGCAACTAAATACTAATCCAGAAACAACTTTGAAACCTGCTTTTGAAAAGGCAAATGAGTATTTGAAGAAGTTATCAGGAAATGAACAGGGGGAACATATACATACAAAGGCATAGTATTTCATATAATTCTAATAATAGCTAAAGCATGAATATCCAACTATAGTTTACAAATTATTTCACATAATCTCTACATTGCATGTCAAGTATCTTTAATATTCTCACTTCCCAGATTAGTAAACTGAGGTTTAGAGAGTTAGGTAAGCATTTCAAGGTCATTGTGCCAGTAAAATTTCAAACTCAGATGATCTGGCTGTGGAACTAGAGCTGTAACAATTAATTTAACCTACAAGCATTGCTTGTAGGTATAATATTCGGACGACTCACCCTTGTTGTATATAAAGATAAAATTGTTGATGGTTGTGGTTCATCCCTGTAGGCGGCTGAAATATCTAGTGCCTGTGATGCCACTTCCTTTATGCTCATTCAACTCAACATCTTGATTCAGAATTTAACAGGTAGCCTGTAGAGTTCTGTTCTCCCAAGGTTCTGGCTGCTTTGAAAGCCTGACAGTCTAGGATGGAAGAGATGAAATTTCGAAGATAAAGCATTGGTTTTTAAGTAAGGAATTCTTTGACTATCTACTAATCCATTCTAATAGATTAATGTTCTTTCATCTTGCTTTCCCTTGAAAGTGCTTCTTAAATGCACAATCACAAGAAATTGCCCTTGTCACTTGTAGAGAGCATTCTATGTGTATGTGGGAGTGTGTGTCTGGCTGGGCCTGTGGCCTCTGCATGGGTCCTTACAGGAGAAAAAAAGCAAAGAATAAGAGAAAAGCCCTCAGGTCCTGATCCATCTAGAACAAATAACTTTTGGTTTATCTTTTTGATCCTAAAAACAAAATGAAGTACATTCTTCTTAGAAAAGATCTACCTTCTACTTGTGTGCCTCTAAACAAGGAAATCCAGAATTGGAGTATTTGAATCCAAAAAGTTTTATTTTTTTCTTATTTCCATATTTTTCTTTGCTTAAATTGCCGTTGGGGACAGCTAAGCGGTTACAGGATATCAATGTGTTTTGGTTTTGTTTTATGTTTGTTTGTTTGTTTTTGTGGGGTGTTTTTGCAATTAAAAAATCACCCACTTTTTTAAGGGGCTAAAAAATAGCCATGGTATTTGGGGGAAAGAGATTTTCTCTAGGAGGGAGGAGAAAAATATGGAGAATAATGAATTCATCAAGCTGAAAATTCACGGGGCAGCCAAGCGCTCAGGCTTCAATACATGGCAAATGGAAAGAGAGCTCCCATTACTGGAGAGATGCACAGACACAGCCCCGCTAATCGCTTGGTCATGCTTGGGAGACACTAAGTCATCACAGGCCATGACATGGTGAGAACAGGGTGCCAGGGGTTTGTTGTAAGAAAAAATTGTTTATTTAACATCCATAACCAGCAGCACTCTCTTCTTCGACCCTCATCCTCAGATGACAAGTCTTGGTTGGAAAAATGTGTGTGTGTGTGTGTGTGTGTGTGTGTGTGTGTGTGTGCGTGTTTAACTCTTTATGTTCAACAACATTGAAAATCATATAGAAAGTAGAATGGTAGAGTGTCTATTTGAGCCAAGACATTAATTTGTTTATTGCCTTTGTTTTCTCTTGCATATATGTTATATATATGCATATATGTATATATGTAGTATACAATAATAACTGGTAGCACTCATTGAGGAATTGTTTTATGCTAGGTGCTGTTTTAAGTTATTTGTATGCATTCATTCATTGGTTCTTCATGGCAGTACTATGAAATAATTTCCCCTATTTTATAGATGGTAAGTATAGCTTGTCCAAGATCCTAGAGCTAATGAATAGTAGAGTTGAGTCTGATCCCGTGATTGTCTGATTCCACAACCTATGAGAGCATTACACCCTTTGGGAAATCCAGTGAGGCCAAAGGACAAATTAACAATGGAGTCAAAGAGTGGCATTACCATTCTTTCAAAAATATGTGTTGACTCTTATGCTTATGGTAGAGTACAAAGGCAGAAAGACACATAACCCTCACTCAGGTAGATTTTTTTTTCCTTTTCTGTGATGGAAAGATGCATTGAGACAGAGAATGGCGTGAAGGAAAAGATACCCCTATTTCAAGAAGTTACTTTCACACATGCGGCTACAAAAACAGCAACTACCTGTACAAAACCTTTGTAGGCTCCCAATAAAGAGCATAATCAGAATACGAATGGTAAACCATTGCTTGAGATTTTGTGGACAAATAATAGTTTCTGTACAGATAAGCAGAAAGGTATTCCAGGGTGGGAGAAGAACATATGTTAAAGGCACTTTCTGGAACTATAAATGACTGTTTCTATATTGCTTAGGCAATATAGAATGAGGGTGAGTGGAGAGAGAAGAGAGAGCCTGTGTTGTTCAGTTAACAGGTAGAGTTGTGATGGAGTGATGTGCCTTGCCATGGGCTATGCATTCATTTGGAGAAGAAGGGATACTGTTTAAAGAATTCAGTGCTTTGTGGTGGTCCACATTGAACTTAGGGACATGACACCTTGGGGAATGGATTGAAGGGACTAGGAAGTAGCCAGCACCAGAGATTATTGCAATAGTCCTGGATGAACTCATCTAGCAGCTATGAAATTAGAGAGGTCTGAGAAGTCAAGCATTATTAGATATGTGGAACAGAGAAAGAGGATCATTCTTTAGAAAATTAAGGCTTAAATTCTGCTTTTGAAACAAAACCAGTAAGTAATAATAGCATTAATGTGGATGAAGAATATTGAAAAAGAACTGGTACTGCAGTTAAAAATTGGTTTTTGTCATCTTTGGAGTTCTTCTGGGACATCCTGCTAGATCTGTCAGGGAAACTAGTGGACACATATGACTCAGACTTAAGCACCAGGCCTGTGGTTGACTAAGTATTAAAAATATACATGAGGTCATACCTAGCTAGTAATACTCAAGGTTATCATTCTAAGCCTGTGCCATAGTACAAAGGCAAATATTACTAGTCCATGAATTCACAATGAGGCACAACAAGGAGGATTTAGTAGACCATAGATGGGGTTATTCAATGAGCTTTGTGAAAGAAGGGATTTAAGAACTAGAAAATTAGGATTTCCATTGCGTAGACAAGAAAGAAAGGAGAGAGAACAGTTTTGTATAAGAATCCTCAGGTTTAGCAATGTGATGGCTTAAAAACTTCCCCTGAGAGGTGTCTGTTTCATATACTTCATCGTGTGGTTCTAGAGATTTTGGTGCTTAAAGAATTCCTTTAAAAAGAGCTAACAGCTCAGTGAAATCTGCATTTTCTTATTAAATCATTATTAAGCTCTTTTTATTTTGTATGTGAAGTTGGCCAGCTGACTGGCTATGTAATGTGTTGATGAGAATTTGCTTCAAAAAATCAAATTTGTTTCCATACCAATTATGAAACCTATATCATAACCATTACTGATGGTGCCAGTCCCAGTACTAAGTGCTTTGCATTTAATTTTCATAATTCTCCTAGGAGATAGGGGTTATTATTGTTGCTTTTCACAGATGCAGAAATGTAGGCAAAGAATCTGAGTGATTTATCATGTGGCTAGTAAGTGGCTGATCCCAGATATTGAGAATTGCTTTTCTCTTCTCTTTTTCCATTGAGATATTGTCTTTCTGATGACATGGCCAGAAGATTCAAGAATGAATCCTTGCCATGACAAGGATTTCTACCTCTTAAGAACCCCAAGGGTCATTTGTGAACTAGACACTGAGCAGAAAGTATAGATTAGGGTAAATGGTATGTGTGTGTGTGTGAGAGAGAGAGAGAGAGAGAGAGAGAGAAAGAGAGAGAGAGAGAGAGGTTGTGGCTGATTGATACCAAATGTTAAATAACTTTTTTTGGTCAGATGAGAGTTGAAAGATGTTTCTTGTTCCTTCTGGCCAGTCATTGCACATATTAACAGCTTTTTTTTTTTAAACAAAAGAAAGGTCTACAGCGAATATTCGCATCACAGGAAGACACCAAGCCAGGGGGGGGGTGAGGGAGGAAGAGTGAGAGAGAGAGAGAGAGAGAGAGAGAGAGAGACAGAGACAGAGACAGAGACAGACAGAGACAGACAGAGACAGAGAGACAGAGAGAGACAGAGATAGAGATAGAGAGACAGAGAAAATGTATATGAGATGAGTGAGGTGGGGTTGGGAACTAGAGGGGCTTTTCAGTGTCCAAAATCAAGCCCCTCTACATTACATGGCTACATGGGCATTTCAGACCGCTGTTCAGGGGAAAAAGAAAACCAAAGGGAATAGGATGGGAAAGAGTATGAAGTGCACTTCTTTTGGGGGTGGGTGGGTGGGTCTCAGAGCTTGAATTCTGAGCCTGGGCACTGTCCTTGATCCTCTTTTTGATCCTCTTTTTGTTCCAGGCTAGTGCTGTACTACTTGAGCCACACCACCACTTCCAGATTTTTCTGAGTACTTTATAGGAGATAAGAGTTTCAGGGACTTTCCTGCCCTAGTTGGCTTTGAATCAGGATCCTGGGATCGCAGCCTCCTGAGTAGATAGGGTTGGTTACAGGTGTGAGCCGCTGGTGTCTGGGTTATTTATTTTTTTTTTAAGACTGGTTGGCTTGCTATTTAGATGGAGTATCCAAAAGAGGAAAGGTCCTGGTCAACTGACAGGTGGCCAGCATGGCTTTTAACTCTGGGTAGAGCTTCTCTCTATGTTTTTGAGAAAAGGTGAGCTTTTGAGAAAAGGAGGTGGAGAGGAGGGGACACTAAAGGGACATTAAATACTTGTACCGAGATGACTCATTTTGCTTGGTCATTGATGAGACATTCAGAAGCTCCACACAGAGCATTAATGGTACAGAGGCACTGGATAGGTCAAAAGATCAAAAGAGATATCGGACACCCTTTTTGCAGGTTGAGACTACAAATTGATGAGACCTTCTTGTTTCTGATGGAGTAAGAGGTAAAACATTGGATTCAATTATATTTTATTTCCTGTCTGAAAAGTTAGGCAATTTGCCTTCCAATGCCACTTTGACACCATCTGTATACTCTAACCAGGGTCTGGCATGTTTGTCTGTCAGGTCAATATAAATACTAAATATTTTTGGCTTTGGTGGTCATACAATCCATGCGTCAGAAGTATTTAACTCTGATACGGTGGCCCCAAAGTAGTCTTGGTTAAAGTGCGAGAGTGTGGTTGTGCTCCAGCAAACCTTATTTGTACGAGCAGGCAGAGATTGGCCCAGTGGTAGAACACTTTTCTAGAATCAATGAAAAAAATAAAACTGGTGGAGGTGGCAGAGTAGAAGTTAGATGAGAAAGATGTGGCCTACCACAGTATTTGCCACGTATTTTTAGAAGAAGGAAGAAGAAGAAAAAGAGGAAGAAGAAGAAGAAGAAGAAGAAGAAGAAGAAGA
>NW_012267242.1:5461137-5475407 GCF_000151885.1 Dipodomys ordii | reverse complement strand
GGAGGAGGAGAAAACCAACAAACAACTTGTATTGTTCTCCATTTCTTCCATTCATCCAGTTGGCTAATGATTTCTGCCCTCCAAGTCAGGAGATTGTATAATAAATGACACAGAGGAAAGTCAGGACATTTAGTCTCCCAAAAACTGGGGCACCTGCCCTGTGTGGTGTGTTGACCTTGTGCAGATTTTCTGTGCTTTGCTTTCCTCTAGGCAGTGGGGGGGCTTCAGAGCTCTCGCGACCAATATGGAAAGGTCTTGCAAAGTACCCCATAAATGTAAAGTGAATATGGTGCATATAGGTGAAAGTTTACTGCTGAAATTTAGGCTACCATGTATCTTAGGTTTTAACAGACTCTAAGTCCTCAGGGAACATTTGGCTAGATCTCAGGTTTGTTGGAATTTTTCTTCTCTGTATTATTAGGCAGCAATCGAATCTGATGAATGAAAGGTTGGACAGGGATCTGCCAGTGCCTTTGAGGTTACAGACAGGTTGAGACATGGGTAAAGGAAATTTCTGCTGAAAGAGTATGTTTTAAGCAGTACTAGTATAGATAGGTATTTTCTTGGCTGTGATAACATTCCCCCCCCCCTTTTTTTTCTTCAAATAATGACAGAAACACACTGAAGAAGAGAGGAAGAGAAAGATAGAGGGAGAGAAGGAAGGAGAATGGACAAGAAGGAGAATAAAAAAAAGGAGGAAGAAAGATTACACTAGTTCTCACTCTGCCACAAACATAAACTGTACCACAAACATAAACTGACCATATCTCTGTGGAAGATAATCCAAACTCCTGTATCCACCATAATTAAGCTAACAGAGAAAGGCAAAACATAAATAAGTAAGTAAAAGCTCTGGCTTCATTTATTTTCCCTCCAGTCCACTTGACTTAGACTGGATGTAGAATAGAATGTGCTTAAACTCTATTCTTCCTTATGAAAGTAGAAGAATAATAAGAAGGAAAAACAGATTCATTTGGGTATAACCCATCACTTCAGCACAACGTAAAACACATAATCTCATTAGTGAAGGGTAGTAAAAATGAGTCTAAAAAAAATGAGTCTAACTGCCAGGCTCCTACAAAAAAAAATTGCTACCACTGCAGGCTGTAGTTGTGGCTTGCCTTTGTGACATGAAGAGATGAATGCTGCCTTTGTTCAATGAGGCCGTAATTAAGAGGTGTTTAACATTGCAGGCTGTTGCTGTAACAAGATATTGCCAGGTAAATGGCAGACAGACAGAGATGCTGGTGGTGAAGGTTATACCCGCTGAAAGAAAAACTAAGAAAACAGCAGTAGCACTGATGGGTTAGTCTCCCAGCAGGGCACACACTTGCAGCTTTGTGAAGTTGTAACCTTGTGGAATTCTCTCTATACTTATTTTTATGTAAAACCTGAGGGATTGCAGTAGATGAGGGAAGATTATATTCATTGTCATACAAAATCAGTTGGGTTGTTAAACAACAGTGAATAGTAGTTTTCATATTCTCACAAATTTAATGACTAACAATATTTCTTAATGCTTCTTTTATTAACCAAGCACTTGACTCACACTTTTATTGATGCACTTTTCTAAGACATGGGAATGTCTATTAGGTGTTGAATGCATTAGGAAGCGTGTTCTAGCCAGTGGCTCACACTTGTAACCCTAACTTCTCAGGAGGCTGAGATCTGAGGATTTGCAGTTCAAAACCAACCCAGGCAGTAAAGTCTGTGAAACTCTTATAGCTAGTAAATTGCCCGGAAAAAGCTGGAAGTAGTGCTGTGGCTCAAAGTGGTAGAGTGCCAGCCTTGATCACAAAGAGGCTCAAGGGCAGTGCCCAGGCCCTGAGTTCAAGCCTCAGGACTAGCAAAACAACAAACGAAGAAAATAGAAACATGGCTGAAACTCTGGGACATCTACAAGATGTTTGACTCTCATGGATAAGAGCTGTACTTGAACTGTTGGCCCCAAATTAAGATAAACTGATAATGAAATTTTGTAGGAAAGTAGATGACGTGATTTGTCCTGGATATCTGTTCTTAATTGTGACAATTCCTCCAGAGGTCTGGCTTGTAGAAGTCCTTTCCCACTGGTGTAAGAGATTTGTCCTGGTGATTCAATCAGTTGCCCATTTCTTAACCTCTTTTACTAAGCATAACTCCTTGCAGTCAAAGAGACTGGATCCCAGATGAATTTGTCTCCAGCATCTTCCCCTCATGGCTCAAAAGTAGAACAACAGGATATATAGACTTTCAGAATTCTGAGCGTCTTATTCATGAGAACTGTGCATTTCCAAAGTACTTGAGAATCATTTATCTCTGACTTAATACACACCCGAAGCAGAGGCACGGAAGGGCCCTTCAAGATCATCCCCGGAATTGGCAAGGCGACTGCATCATGATAGGAGAATTTATGGCTACCACTACCTGAGCTCAACCCTTGTATCTGGCTTCCAGAACTTTCCATTGGCTATAAGTTTCAGCAGCAATTTAACAGGTTTCTTTTTTTTCTCTTGTCATCCCTTTCCTCTTTGTCCTTGATATACTACAGGGTTGTATTTAAAAGACCGGGGTAGAACATGTGAAATAGAGCCATGTTCGTGCCTTAGTTGATAAAGGAATTGGATCTCATTTCCAAGTTGATGTTTGTTTTTATTAAAAATGTCGGTAAGGATACCTGTTCCAAGCACATTATGGAAGACAATAGCATTAACTGGCTTTGCTGCAGAATTAATAGGAGTCACAAAAATATAGGTCTATTTGTTAAGGATGGCATAAAACAAAGTTTTAACTAAAACAGATAGTGTGTGCAGTTTAAGCAGACACCATATGAGGTTGAAATTCTGCATGTTACTCTTATTTGGAAAAAAAACCATACTTATATAATATATATTGGGAGTATGTTTATGGCCTGCTGAAAAATTTGGGGGAGAAAAAGGAAGGGTAACCCAGAATCTGCCCTCCCTTATTCTCGAAGGGGAGAGAGAATGAGAGAGAGAAAGCAGGGAATGGGATGGGACCAGAGACCTGTGTACTTCATCCAGGGAAAGTAATTGAAAATGCTAATTCTGTGCCCACAGACTAAAACTTTGAAGGACAGGTCCTTGTCATTGGACTCCTCGAGAAACAGCAGAGCAGAAATAAAAATAGATCATTGACCAAAAATATCCCTTTCCAACTGAGAAGTTTTAAAGTGCTGCAGCCCAATTTTTTTTTTCTGTTTAAAAAATTATAAACCAGCCTTTTTATTTTTCACCCTGACAACGTTGGAGGCTAATATAGATGTGGTTTAGGAATAAAAATATTACGAATGTCAGTTTAAGGAAAGTTGAGATCTTTTTCTTGCTAGCTCCCCCTTTCTTTGGAAAATGAATACCCACCGCAGCCCAGCACCAGCTGATTGTGGAAATTGGAATTTCTGAGGTTTAAGTCAATTAGGAAGATTTTGTGAAAGATGACTCTACTGAGAACTTATTTTTATTCTTTAAAAACAGAAATGTGGGGCTCAGTGGTAGAGTGCTTGCCTTGCATGCATGAGGCCCTGGGTTCCATTCCTTAGCACCACATAAGCAGAAAAAGCCAGAAGAGGTGCTGTGGCTCAAGTGGTAGAGCACTAGCCTTGAGCTGAAGAGCTGAGGGACAGTGCCCAGGCCCAGAGTTCAGGCCCCATGACCAGCAAAACAAAAAACGATAAAACAAAACCCCAGAAATGTGAGTGATAATGTTTCTAATTAGGATAATCATGTATTTATAATTTACTTCAAGCTTAACTCTTATACCAGGGTCTTCACTGATGGGCTGTGTTACCACTTGTGGTTGAGGAAGCTGATTGTGAGGGTAAGGATAGACCCACTGGTTTATAAGAATCAAGAGGGGCATGTGGGTTCAGGCTGAATTTGGAAATCAGTCACTTACTCTTGTATTCCTTTAAAACATCATCATCAACAACAACTATACATTTATTGATGCAGCACTGCTCTGGGCTCTGGGCTCTGGGCTCTGGGATTCAGCAAGGAAGCCCTACACTTGCATACAGCTTACACTTCATTAAGGCAATGAACAAAAGATAACAGATAGGGAAAACAAGCAGAACAAACAGAGGAAGTTAGGGTGGTGAGAAGAGGAGGACTTGCACGTTGAAAAGACTGGAAGAAATTGCAGGAGTGGGTCTGTGGCTATCTGGGGGCAGAGTATTCTAGGTAATAAGAAACACAGGTATACTCATTGGCTAGAAGGGGCTTGTCAGGCATAGGAGGGAAACTGAGGATGACAATGGAACTGGAGTGCTCAGATATTGTCTGAGGAGAAAGAGACAAGGTGTGTGTGGTCCTTAGGCCAGTAGTAACTGTGATTTTTACTCTGATTTGTTACAAAATGATAGGATTTCTAGAAGAGCAGTGACAGGATCCTAAGGGTCATTCCAGTAGCTGTTTAGACAACAGTCTGATGAGGAGCTGGGATGGAAGTCTGGAACCCTACAAGGAAGTTGATGCCATCACCCCGTGGAGAAGGAATGAGGACTTAGACATCATAGACAGGCATGGAGTTCTCTGGATGGATGCTACACATAGCACAAACAGAATCTGATGATAATTTAGATACGGAGTTAAGAGAGAAAGAAAAATTTGGAATCAGAGACTCTCCTTTGACAACCATAAGAACCCGAGACAACATGGCTCAGCAATAAAGTGCTTGTACTACTTATCCATTCCATGTCCCCTCCAAAACCCCCAAACAATAAAAATTACCCCGAGACAATCTCTTAACTTAATGTCATCTGTCAACACCAGAAATTTATCTATGTACCTGTCTTTTATGCTAAAAATTATAAAAGCTTTTACTTGCAATATTCTATTTGATCTGCAGTTGGGATCATCTCATTTTTCCTATTGTATTAAAAGTGAATCGGTAATGGTCAATATTCTAAGTTTATGCAGACAGTCAATGGTTGAGCAGATACTAGAACTCAGGTAGCCTGCATCCTCCTTGTTAAGTACTGGCCAGACTATGGCTTATGGGTTTTCAGCATCTTGGTCCTCTAAGCAGCTCAATCAATATGACTCATCTCTGATACTATTATTGAATGCAAATATAGCTTGTGAATCTGGAATAGCTTTTGTGTATGAACATGGAGGTACTGTCGGTTTGACGCATGCACTGTTGTTTTGCCTGGTAACTACTAATTAATTTACCTACTTTTGGCTTCTGCACTTTTATCTGTGACTCTTTTTCATTCTCTCTCTCACTTGTTTTCTCTCTCTCTTATTCTCTTTCTCTCTTATTCTCTCTCTCTTGTTCTCCCTCTCTCTCTCTCTCTCTCTCTCTCTCTCTTATCCCGACTCATTGGCAGTTGTGTGTGGTTTCAAGATGACTTCTGTACTATGGAAAGAGAACAAGATGAATTAGCCTAGCCAACAACTATAACTATGACTTCCAATCCTGATGGCCAACCAACTGACTGTCACAGTTACCATCCTTTTATGAATATGGACAACCACCAGCCTTGTTTTAGCACATCAAATATTTTGGCAGGTTGAGAAATACTGGCTCACGATTGGTCTGGTAGATGCCTTCAGGTGGAAGAGCAAAGTGGAATCATCTATTAATAAAAAACAATATAAATAGCACAACCCCAAAACAAAACCCTACTGATTTAGTTCATCACATGTAATAATATCTAAACACCTTACACTCAAAATCATTCGTCTTAAGTATCTCAATCAATATGGATTCTCTCAGAAATCAATTTGCTGCTACAAATATGATTGTTTAATAATTCACAAGTTGTAGGCCTTCAGGCTAGGAAAGATTAGTGTAGCAGAAGGAAAAGAGGTAATCTTCACATCAGATAAGATTTCAATTAAGAGAAGAGAATGTCTACAGAATATAGTTTAACAATAGACATGTCCATCTTTTATGGGTGTGTATTTTGAGCTATGTGTCCTACTGGGGAGAAATCAATTCTGTTTACTTCCATTGTTCATTTTCAGATCTAAGTTATTTAGCTCTTTTCCTGAAGTATCATAAATATTTTATTTAAATAAACCATTACGAATTTCAGTTTTACTTACTAGATTAAAAACAATAATTTCCAGCAGCTAATGACCGTTGCCAAATCACAGGAATATTCTTTCGTACAGTAATGGGAAGGAAAAAAGATTGGTCTTAGAAGGCATCCTGGTAATTGCTTCCTGTCTTCTTGTTTATTTTATTTGTTTATAGCAGAGAAAGTGTGTCTTGTTTTGTAAATTTTGCCTTTAGAGAGGCCTTTGCCCAATGCCAAGAGTTTGGATGACATGGGCTTCCAATACTTTGCATCCTGTCTATCATATTACGTTCATCTGTTCCCTGTAAAGCGGTTTTCAGCAACACTCAGCTCTCTCGCTCCTGCACTTACACAACTGATTCTTTTATTCATTCAGAGTTTCATTCTCTTCTTCATTGTCTATTATTCACCACAACATCTCTAGCCCCAGAATCTGTATAAGCTATTATGGGAATAGAACCATTTTTCCTTCAAGCAGCACCAGAAAGGAACCATCTTTCCTTCCTATAGCCACTGACCAAAATATTCTTCCACATTATTTTATAATGGAATAGATAGCTACTGGAATGAGGGTTGCCAGGGTCACTGCTATACACCCAGGAGAATGTCCTGTCACCTGAATGACTTGGTTCTGCCCCCACCCTGGGCCACACCCCCATGTAGGGCTGGGTGACCTTTCTGTCTATTTGCATAATCTCCCTTCCTTAGATTTATTCTCTGTGCCTGGGTCAAAAACTGGGGCTCATTAATAAACATTTATTGAGCACCAACAGGGTATTATGTTCCAGATATATTCCCTTCCCTGTAGGCTTGGAATCTACAATTTTGGCTCCCAGCAGTCACCTCTGCCCTGATTTTGAGAAGTGTAAGTTATCTAAGCAATTGAAAGGACAGTTGAATATTTGTGTACTTCAAAGGGAGATAGTCCTTCATCTGAAATGTCCTTCTCAATAGTCAAAACTCCTGAATGTACTACTTGTCTAGTAAAATATAGGGAACTGCAAGTTTCTGGATACAGAGAAGCCATGATAAGGTTAAAAATATTAACACTTAGATAATAATTAGATTCCCAGGTTAAAAGGATCTGTGCAGTTAGGTGTGAGGACTGTAGAGAGGGGGGAAAAGAAGCTCATAAAAATGGAAGAACCTTGTCAAGGTCATTGGCATATAATTTTTAAAGTCATTTGGGCTAGGTAGCTATTGTACAAAGAATTCGATCAGTAGGCAAAGTTGAAGCAGACATGGTGTTGTTGAGGATGTGTGAAGCTTTTTACTGAAGCATGATAAATAATTGAAAATGCCTTTAGCAAATTCCTGCTTTAATGGGAAAATACTTTGTCATGCAGTTTTTCAATTAGTATTCACTAATTCAAATTGGTTTATCATTGAGCCAACTGCACATGAGATTTTTAGTGATGCATTTTCTCATCTTCGTTTTTATTTGTGGGTTTTACCAGTTGACAGTAAAACTTTGTGGCTTCAGTGGCGTTGCTCCTGGTAGTTCTTGGGATTATTTTCTACTGAATAAAAATACTTAAAAGATTTTTTTTTAAAAAGCACAATCTACCCGTAACAGTGGATTCGTTGAACCTGATAGTGGGTGGGGGGGCGAGGGGGGGAGAGGGTTGAGGGAGTTATAACTGTTTTTATGCTCTCTTGCCTCTTCCCTTCAGATTCACGGCCATGTACCTGAGATTGGAAAGCCATCCCTTACCTCAGGTTTAACATTCCTGTTTTACATTTCAATAGTAGGCTAATGATAGTCCAAAATTTGTCCCTAAAATATCAGTCAATCGATTAAGGATTTATTAAGCACAGAAGGTGAACTTATCATTGAATTAAAGCGGCAATTGCAGCCAGTAGAAAACAAAATGGATCCCTATCTGCTATTTTGTTTTAATGTGGTGAAGGAAAAGCTAACCAAATATAATGTTCTTCCGGCTCTGAAGGGACAGAGATCGTGAATATTTATTCACTCACTCATTCAGTATTTCAGAAGTATCTTCATATGTAAGTTGCTAGCAGTGTGATTTTCTTACGCTTACATTTATTGGCTTAGCCACCTCGAATATAAATTCTCCAATAGCAGAAACTGTTTTGTCCCTGCCAATTTCTCATGGCTTAGGATGTGTATATGTTACTGCTAGGTAATAGATATTAAAATGAATGTAAGGGTAAATGAGTGAATGAGTCCATGTATGCTTTTGAAAGTATCAGTAAGACCTGGAAGCCTAAGAACAGGGAAGAATTGAAACATGAAAGGTAGTACTACTTAAATGTCATTTAAACTATGCCCAGGGTCTGTACAAACAACACTACAAAAGTCCTAAAAAAACACAATAGGAGGTCTTAATAGAGAGCTTATTCTGTGGTGATCAATAGAAAAAACTTAATATCATCAAAATATAAGCTCTTCCCCAATTGATCATTGGTTCAATAAAACCCCAGGCAAAAATCCTAGAAATTTACTCTGTGGTTGTCAACAAATTCTTAATTTTATGTAGAGGGCAAGAATAACCAGAATTATAAATACAATATTGAAAAAGCAAAACTCAGAGAACTGACACTTCCCAGTTCCAAAATTTAAATAGAAATTTATAGTAACTTGAGTATCATGGTTTTTAAACCAGTCAGGGCAGAAAAGACCTTGAGACTCTTATCTCCAATTAAGCACTAGTAAAGCCAGAAGAAGAGCTGTGGGCTCAAGTGGTAGAGTGCTAGCTTTGAGCAAAAGAAACTCAGGGACAACACCCAGTTCTTAGGACTGGTAAAAAAAAATATTTATAGTCCATTAATCTTGAAGAAGAAGCAAGGGAGACATAATGGGGAAAGGACAATCTTTAATAGATAGTGCAGGGACAATTGACAATGCAAAAAAGGAGAGACGATGTTCAAATTTTGTGATCTGCACAAATTTAATCTCAAAATCGATCATGGACCTAAATAAAGAGAGGCAAAACTATAAAACTTTTAAGACAAAACATGGGAGAAAATGTAAATGACCTTTGTTGTGACAATAACTTTTTTATACTATACCAAAAGCACAATGCAGAAAAGAAATTACAGATACCTTGACATCATTAAAAAAATGGCATTGTAACATGCAGATGTTTATCTTGCAAAAGAAATCAAGAAGATAGCCCGCATCATGAGAGAAAATATTCGCAGAAGACATCTCTAATAAAGGCTTGGGATTAAAATTCAGCAATTAGAATAGCAGTAACTCAATTAAAAAAAATATATATAAAAGACCATAATAGACACCTCTACCAAAGAAGATACGTGGATGGAAAACAGTGCCAAGTCTCTAGGCTGTGAATTGGTTTCTGGGGTTTGTTTTCGGATGCCCTCACTGAAGTCAGAGGAAGAGGTTGGGGGCCTGGGAAGACAAAGGACAGCTAAGACAGAGCTTCCCTTCCCTTGCAGGAAGCCCTCACCTTGTCCATAGCATGAGAATCAGTATTCTGGGTAGTTCGGGTCACTAGCTAGGACACTGAAAAGAATTGAGTGGATACAAATAATGTTTTGTCAGAACTTTGTCCTCCACCCTATGGAGACAGATAGGCCACTCTGATGAAAGAGCAATGCAGGAATGTAGCTTCTGTGTGCTGGCCAGGACAAGAATACAAATGGAGGTAACAGTTGCTTAAAAGCTGCAAGCCAAGCTAAGAAATTGTTAGGTAAAATAAGTGTATTTTTCTTTGACAAATATACTTTCATGACCTTTATTTTAATGTCATGGTAAAGCCATGGAGTAGGGAAGTAAAAAAACAATGTATTGTCCATATGCTGCAGTATTTACATCATCTTGGAATATCTTGGAGTCTTGAAGACTTTCCACCCAACCCATACTGTGAATGGTTGAATTTCTATCTAGATTTTAATAATTTTTCCCCAATACCTTGTTATTACATTTAACTTCGAAACACATGGCTGAGAATGATTTGCAGGGCCGAATTCTGATATAGGGCTCTTTGATTTGGAGTACTGCACTAGAATATGATAGTATAGTCCTTGTAAGCTTAGATGTGAATGCATTGACACTAGGCCACTGGGAAGATGGATTCAAGCCTGAAAAAGATTTAGGATTCCAAGTACTCAGGTATAGCAGGGGATCATTAGCACAGATGAGCACAACCTCTCCTCTCTACAGAATTCTCCTAGAAGCACAGACGCAGGTGTGTCTGCTAGAATACAGGGTACAGGTAAGAGTGTTTCTTGCTCTGGTCTTAGTGCCATGCTAGGCAAATGTATCTCTTTGTCTGGTATGGGATTATTGTGGTGATGATATCCAAACTAGGGTATCTTCAGCCAAGTCAGTCATAAGTAAATGGAAATTTGCATTAGAAAGCTCATCTCCATATTGATAGCCACAATACTGCTGGGAAAGTCATTCAGGGTTGTAGACTACCTCAAAGGTAAACAGCTCAGATTGAGGTCTGAATTTCCTGTCCTCTGGGATGATATGGAAGGGACATAGAAGGGTTGATCATGTTTCGGGAGGCTGTGGAGTAGGGAAGTAAAAACAAAGCATGGAACTTCTTAGTTACACAATGTGCAATTGCTCATCATGTATTTTCCTAAGATGAACTGGTGTGATCATGGTCAGTGACAAACTAGCTTCCCAAAAAGCGATTTCACACCTTCTTTCAAAGTCTGACTTTGCATCAGATGAAATTTCTCTGGGGGAAAAAAAATGTAATGAAATGTGATTAGTGCAAATGTCTGTGAAATTTATTGTACCATTAAAATCCTATTGGGTCTTTGTTTATGAAATGTATTTTTCTGTATTTGAGGTTTAGGAAGGCTTGATAATGAGGCAGTGAAGATTCATGGCCTCTTTTCGATGGCTTAATTTAGGCTTTATATCAAATATGTAAAATAACATTATATCCTCCCACTACCACTGTGGATCATACATTTTGTTATTATTTTCCCTGTCACAGTTTTTCTTCTCTTCTTGTTTTATAAATACAGAACTACTAATAGTAGGGGCATTTTTTTAAATATAAAGAGCCATTATCTAGACCAGAGAGAAGACTAAGTTTGGGTTGATTGTTTCTTCCTAGGTTTCCATAGATATTCACAGATGTGTCAGCCACCACTATTGCCTCTCTGAAAATATATCCTTTTTAAACAAACACATATTCCATCCTTTACCATTATATCTAAAGTCCTTATCACCCCTCCTAAGCTCCTGGGAGGGGCAAATCACTCCTGTGATCCCGTTTCCTAATGGGTACAGAAATGGACATGTTCAGGCTACTTTGATAGGGGATGATGCGCACACCTGGGAATTAAGGGAAACTACCTGTGATCCATCTTCTCTCCACAGGTAAGGCCATCATGTAGCCCGTCCACATGTAATTTTCAGACTTAGTCCAGGATTTATTTTTCTCCTCGCTTGCCTTTTGCCAGGGAGTTCTCATTTGCCTGAGGAAATCCTAAAACGGGACCCTAAAGCAGCATAAAATTCCCATCCGGTCTGGTCTTCCCTTTCTCAATTCATTTTTTCCCTAGTGCCCCCTTCCCTGTAAGGCTTCCCTCCTTCGAGATCAGTTTCTTGTGTCTTTTAGATCCTTCACCATGCTTCTTTTTGTGACCAGATCATTGCTATTTTCTCTACTTAGAAATCTGTTTCCTTTTATTTAGTTAATACGTATCCTTTGCTCAAATCCTGCTCCATTTTCTTATCCTTAGATGACTTCTCTCTGTTACTCAAGTTCCTTGGTTATACATTGACACATCACATTTTCATAACATGGCTCTGCGTAATAGCCAACTTTTCCACCCCACTGAGAATCCTCAAGGCTGAGGTGGGGTCTGTGCATTTTCATTCTGCTTTCACAGTACTTTACACAGAGCAGAAAGGAAATGTCCTTTTCTTCAGGATGGATCAGAAGGTGCAATGTGACTTTCCTGTTTTCTGATTTCTCTAGAAACACCCTGAATGGTTTCATATTTGGCAAACTGTTATGAGAATACTTTTTTAAAATATAAATTGGAGGCTTAGTTTCAAAAGCTTCATTTAGGGACAGTGATGGAGGATAGACAGATCTTCATTCATTTTTTTTTTGAGAGCCAGAAAATGCTTTGGAATTACATAGTTGGATGCCCTTGGATTCCTTTGGACCCCAGGAAAAATAGTCTTAAGTCTGTCTTGAGAAGTCTGAACTGGCTAATGAATGTCATTAACTTTGAGCCCAATTCTATGTTACATAATAACATATTTGTTTCTTTTACTCTCAGGCAAGATGAGTTAATTCTCTTAGCATTGGTGGTTTACCATCTCAGAAAGCAACTTGTGGCTCTCCTTATAATCAGTGTCACAGCCTGAATGTTTTCTTGGTGCCTAATATAGATTTCGTATAATTTAATAAATCCATTTCCTTTTGTCCTTTCCTCAGGGAGAATCTGTTTTGATAATTATCCTTTAAATAGATGAATCACATTTATAGAGTACCTTCCAGTTTACAAAGTGTTTTAAGTATGTCATCTCATTACATTTTCCATCAGCTCGGTGAGTTGAACATTATTTTCTCTACTTGCATGCAGTGGTGTAGAGAGATAGCAGAACATCTTCAGGGTCACATGGTTTGTACATGGCAGATGGGTCTAAGACCCACAGATGTGTGTTTCTAAGACTCAAGTTGTTTTCCCAATATCAAAGCCTCTGCCCACATGTAGGAAAAGTTCTGCCATCTTGCCACATTTAAGGGTACATTTTCTCACTTTGATTCCTCTGTTGTTTTCACTGCTCCGAGCTCTGAGGTTCCCATGAGTCATATTAGTGATAGTGCCCTGAAATCATGTGTTTTCAGAAAGCATTATGATTCTTTATCTAATGCCCTTCTATTTATATATTCTGGTATTTGCTTGGCTTTGTTTTTAGTGACAGGATTTGGTTACCTAACAGGAACATTTACAATGTACTACAGAAAGATAGTCTCTTCTTGTAGGAGTCTTTTCTCTAAAGGATGAGACAACAGATGTGGGACCATACAGATTAAATTTGTAGTCTGAGATGTTCATTCACACTCCCTTCTTTCTGCCACACTTTCAAGTGGGAACACATTTTTAATTTAATTTAATTTAATTTTAGTCAGTTAGATACATGAAACCCTGTCTTCTTGGAATGAAGACAGGAAATCCGAAATTTTAAAGATGATACCAGAATCCCACAGTTAGGAAAAAAATAATCAGGTCACTAGAATCCAGTAGAACCTGGACATGATCAAGGTGACCACCACAGTACCCCGATTTCCCCTAATACCTTCCCATATCTCTGGTTCCTTTCCTTCCTCTCTGTGCATTTCATAATTAAAAAAACTAGAACAAAGCCTAAAAATTACTTTCTGTTTAGAGTTGTACAAAGAGAAGAAAAGCACTGGTAATTTTTATTTAATCTATATGAACGACATCACATTTGATGCTTATTTGGAATCATTGAAAAATTTCTCAGGCAAAGTAAGTGGAGCAATGATCTTCTAACAATAACTCATGCTAGGCAATTCTTTTTAAAGTGAATAATCTATGGTAGAGATTTTGTCACATTTTGGTATGTGTGTGTTTATATATGTGTGTGTTTCTCTCTTAGCCAACTGGTTTTCAATAGCAATTACTGAAGTGTCAATGACCTTCTCATTCAAATGAATTAAAAAACTTAAATGAAGTTTTTACTAGTATCCGACATTGCTGCCATACAGGTAATTGAGAACATGATGTATGCTACAACAATGCCACCTATGGTTAGTAGGGTTTGTTTGAAGCAAGGTAGAATTTTACATATGCTGAAAAACTGCCTGAAAAAGAACTCTGTTAACAGTCTATATTGGGTGCCCACTTTCCCAAGCTGTAGGGAAAAAAATCCCAAAAAGCAGTAAGAATGAAATTGTCAAGTTATGACTATTTTAGGGAAGCTAGGACTAAGAAATAGATAACGTGTGTCAAAATATCTTCGAAGAGTTTGTGGCTTCTTTGTGTGTGTTTATGGTATTCTTTGACTAAAAGAACTTTTTGCTTTTACTTAGAATTTATCAATTTCTTCTTTTTGGTTGGCTTTCTGTATTATAAACGTTATTTTGCTGACTGAGGGCTCTTAACAAATATTCATTTGTATTGTCTTTGCACTCCAGAAGTGCTTAATAGAGTTTCAGATTGTTATAACACATAGTGTAAGGTAGTGGTTTTTTTCTTTCCTTCCTTCCTTCCTTCCTTCCTTCCTTCCTTCCTTCCTTCCTTCCTT